>NW_027475300.1:30000-35000 GCF_051020985.1 Nomia melanderi | reverse complement strand
GAAACCGTTCATCTCACGAACAGCCGAAAAAGTTGTCGCTCAGATCCATATCGCAGTGGAGCGGTATCCGCGGGCGGTCGTAATTGAACGACGCACGACGCCGCGAACACTCACGCGAGTCCATACAAACGATTCCGATCGTTTTGCAACAACTAGAACGTACACTGTCCGTGAAATTCACAGAATTTTCGCGTGTCCGCGACAAACGCCGACGAGACACCCATCGTTCGCTCGTACGTAGCATCCTTCTCTTAACCCGACTCAGAGACGTTCTTTGCGCCCTTCGGTAAAAAAACGTTCGATCCGAAGAGGTGAACGACGGCGGGGATTTGACAGAGCTACGCAAGCAGTGTATGGTACGTAAACGACCCTCAGCCAGGCGTGGTCCAGGAATTGTATCCGTGGACCGCAATGTGCGTTCGAAATGTCGATGTTCATGTGTCCTGCAGTTCACACGTTGACGCGCAATTAGCTGCGTTCTTCATCGACCCACGAGCCAAGTGATCCACCGTTCAGGGTAATCGTATAAATTTTATATTTCACATATATAATTTTATTCTCACTTGTTCGACCTAATATCTCTCTTCTTTCAAAGAGAAGATAAAAGTTGATACCTGAATCTCCGACCAGCGCGCGAAGGAGATTCAGGCGTCGCCTTGGAGACGACACCGAAGCCTTTCGAGACGAAAAACGTTCAAGTAATATGTATATATTTCTCGACGTTCCGGGCGTATAGTGCATTCAAAAACCCGCGAAAGACGCAGAAGACTCGCACGCGTGGAAACGACGGGGATATATTTTGTATCCTACCCGATACTGAATCCATCGCGTGCAGTCGACCCTCGCGTTCTTCCGATCAGACGCATCTATTGTTGCGCGCATGTTTTCGCGTCGCATCGCGCGAAACGTTGCACGAATCGTACCGATCGATCGATTGAAAGCAAATAATGAAAAAAGACTTCACAGCTGGCTCTTTGCCGGTCATTCGTCCCATGTTATCTCTTGCCGCGAAATTGGCGCGCAAGAGTTGGGTGTCAGACGCGCGGCTTTAAAACGAGCTTCACGGCCGGTCCCTTCGTTACCGCTTTCGTTCTTTCTCTCGGAACGACCATGAACGAACACGACGAGCGACGCTACGGCATACACACGTCCACGGATTCGATTAAAAAAACAGACTTCACAGCTGGCTCTTTGCCGGTCATTCGTCCCATATTATCTCTTGCCGCGAAATTGGCGCGCAAGAGTTGGGTGTCAGACGCACGGCTTTAAAACGAGCTTCACGGCCGGTCCTCTCAATTCCGTGTACGGTACACGCAAGATGCGGGTTCCACTTCCAGACTACCCGGTCCCTTCTCTCTACGAGAATCGATAGTAGAAGAACGGCTCGAAAACGCGTCTCAGAGACTAGGGGAAAAGAAGCGGTATGCGAGCGAAACGAAAACGCATTATGGAAACGTCGCGAAACAATGTTCGACGGTTGCTCGGTTCCAATCGTGCGGCCGTTTCAATTTCTCGTGCGCTTCACCGTCCCTCCGTAACTCTGGCCGATCGCGTATACCGAAGAGCCGACACGCGCAAAAACCACAGGCATTGTATACTGTGTATATATATATATATATGTTACAGTCACAGCCTTCGCGCGTTTTACTCTCCGACGCGGGGTTTCCACGACGAAAGAGAGACAGTTTCGTGGCGGGTGACTCGGCCGAATCGCTACGACGGGTATTTCTATTATAGAACGAATCATCGCCACCCTTTACCAGTGCCCGACGAAGGAATCACAAGGTCATCTGGAGTTTACAATGCCAGCGACGGTAATTCCAACGAAGACCCGATAAGTCAACTCATCGTTCTATTTCTCCCCGTACAGAAAAGCGAATCGACGCTAATGCACCTCGCGCAAGCACGAACGTTCTCTTCGCGTGGATCGTCCCATCGTCCAAAGATGTAAAGACGCATTGGAGATCGTGGTCTCTGGCGGGCTCATTGCACGCCCCACTGCATATCTTTCCTCGAATCGAGAATGATTCGTCCACTAAGGCTGCGAAACTACGCGTCGAGGAAACTAGGGGAAAGAAGCGGGATGCGAGCGAAACGACAATACATTATGGAAACGTCGCGAAACAATGTTCGGCGGTTGCTCGTTTCCTCCTGCGGACGTTTCATTGCTCGGGCGCTTCACGTCCCTCCGTAACCTTCGCGTGCCCCGGAGAGCCGGCAACCGGTGAACCACAGGCGTATAAACTATAGTCTTCTATAGCAAGCCTTCGGCGGTTACTCTCCGACGCGGGGATTCCACGACGAGAGAGAATTTCGTGGCGGGTGACATCGGTCGAAACGCTACGACGGGTATTTCTATTATAGAACGAATCATCGCCACCCTTTACCAGTGCCCGACGAAGGAATCACAAGGTCATCTGGAGTTTACAATGCCAGCGACGGTAATTCCAACGAAGACCCGATAAGTCAACTCATCGTTCTATTTCTCCCCGTACAGACAAGCGAATCAACGCTATCGCACCTCACGCATGCACGAACGTTCTCTTCGCGTGAATCGTCCCATCGTCGAAAGATATAGCCGCTTGGAGATCGTGGCCCATCAAGTTCTTCCGTAACTCCTGCGCGATCGCGTACCCCGGAGAGCAGGCAACCGGTGAACCACAGGCGTATAAACTATAGTCTTCTATAGCAAGCCTTCGCGTTTACTCTACGACGCGGGGATTCCACGACGAGAGAGATTTTCGTGGCGGGTGACACGGCCGAATCGCTACGACGGGTATTTCTATTATAGAACGAATCATCGCCACCCTTTACCAGTGCCCGACGAAGGAATCACAAGGTCATCTGGAGTTTACAATGCCAGCGACGGTAATTCCAACGAAGACCCGATAAGTCAACTCATCGTTCTATTTCTCCCCGTACAGAAAAGCGAATCGGCGCTATCGCACCTCACGCAAGCAGGAATGATCTCTTCGCGTGGATCGTCCCATCGTCGAAAGATGTAAGACGTACAGAAATCGTGGTCCATCACGATTATTCGTAACTCTCCGAGTCGCGTATCTGAGAGTAGGGCAAACGGAGAACCACAGGCATAAATAATACTATATATTTCTTATATAGTTAGCCTTCGCGTTTTACTCTCCGACATGGGGATTCCACGACGAGAGAGAGTTTCGTGGCGGGTGACTCGGCCGAATCGCTACGACGGGTATTTCTATTATAGAACGAATCATCGCCACCCTTTACCAGTGCCCGACGAAGGAATCACAAGGTCATCTGGAGTTTACAATGCCAGCGACGGTAATTCCAACGAAGACCCGATAAGTCAACTCATCGTTCTATTTCTCCCCGTACAGAAAAGCGAATCGACGCTATCGCACCTCGCGCGAGCACGTAACTACTCTTCGCGTGGATCGTCCCATCGTCGAAAGATGTAAGACGCACGGAAATCGTGGCCCATCAACGTTTTTTTGTAACTCTGCCGATCGCGTATCACAGAGCCGAGACGCACATACCACAGGCGTATAATACCGTTTTCTTTCGTATGGTAAGCCTTCGCGTTTACTCTTCGGCGCGGGGTTTCCACGTCGAGAGAGACTTTCGTGGCGGGTGACATCGGTCGAAACGCTACGACGGGTATTACTATTATAGAACGAATCATCGCCACCCTTTACCAGTGCCCGACGAAGGAATCACAAGGTCATCTGGAGTTTACAATGCCAGCGACGGTAATTCCAACGAAGACCCGATAAGTCAACTCAACGTTCTATTTCTCCCCGTACAGAAAAGCGAATCGACGCTGTTGCACCTCACGCAAGCACGAACGTTCTCTTCGCGTGGATCGTCCCATCGTCGAAAGATGTAAGACGCACGGAAATCGTGGCACATCACGTGTTTTCGGAACTCTGTCGACCGCGTATCTCAGAGACGACGCGCGCGAACCACTGGCATATACTATTATATATCGCGTTTTACCCTCCGACGCGGGGATTCCACGACGAGAGAGAGTTTCGTGAGCGGGTTGACTCGGAAGAAACGCTACGACGGGTATTTCTATTGTAGAACGCATCATCGCCACCCTTTACCAGTGCCCGACGAAGGAATCACAAGGTCATCTGGAGTTTACAATGCCAGCGACGGTAATTCCAACGAAGACCCGATAAGTCAACTCAACGTTCTATTTCTCCCCGTACAGAAAAGCGAATCGACGCAATCGCACCATACGCGTGCACGTAAACAACTCTTCGCGTGGATCGTCCCATCGTCGAGAGACGTAAGTTTTCATAGTATGAATTCGCGTTTTACTCTCCGACGCGGGGATTCCACGACGAGAGAGAGTTTCGTGAGCGGGTTGACTCGGAAGAAACGCTACGACGGGTATTTCTATTATAGAACGAATCATCGCCACCCTTTACCAGTGCCCTACGAAGGAATCACAAGGTCATCTGGAGTTTACAATGCCAGCGACGGTAATTCCAACGAAGACCCGATAAGTCAACTCAACGTTCTATTGCTCCCCGTACAGAAAAGCGAATCGACGCAATCGCACCATACGCGTGCACGTAACAACTCTTCGCGTGGATCGTCCCATCGTCGAGAGACGTAAGTTTCCATACTATGAATTCGCGTTTTACTCTCCGACGCGGGGATTCCACGACGAGAGAGAGTTTCGTGAGCGGGTTGACTCGGAAGAAACGCTACGACGGGTATTTCTATTATAGAACGAATCATCGCCACCCTTTACCAGTGCCCGACGAAGGAATCACAAGGTCATCTGGAGTTTACAATGCCAGCGACGGTAATTCCAACGAAGACCCGATAAGTCAACTCAACGTTCTATTACTCCCCGTACAGAAAAGCGAATCGACGCAATCGCACCATACGCGTGCACGTAACAACTCTTCGCGTGGATCGTCCCATCGTCGAGAGACGTAAGTTTCATAGTAAGCCTTCGGCGTTTTACTCTCCGACGCGGGGATTCCACGACGAGAGAGAGAGTT
>NW_027475300.1:22500-25000 GCF_051020985.1 Nomia melanderi | reverse complement strand
CCGACCGGTCCGCTCGAACCGACGTGCTCTCTTATAGTAACCAAACGGGCGGCCGCGACGACCGCGGCGCCGGCCGCTCAGCACGGGCGCTTATGGTGGTAAACTGCCGCGCGTACAGACCAACCGGCCGGGCTGCTGGTACTTAGCCGCTGAAACTATGGTCGATTCGAACATATATTAACATACGATTTTTATTCGATAAATCGTTATTGTACATATTAAACGTTAGTTTCCACCGAAAGAAAAATTTTTTAGAATTTTTTTTTTCCAAAAATTGCAAGAGTAAACTTTTTTAATATTCGATTTAAAAATTTTTAAATGCTTAATCCTTACATTAAACTACTGGGAGAACTCAGAAATCATAATGAAAAAAATTACAAAAATTTATTTTTCTCAGAAACTCCGAAAAACAGAGTGGTCGAATCCGTGCAAGCCGGAATTTTTCTAAGTCCCCACGGTCAAGAGTAAACTTTTTTAATAAGCGTTTTAAAATTATTTCAATGTTTAATCCATGCGTAAACATGAAGTTTATTAACGTTTTTAACATTAAAAAAAATTACAAAAATTTATTTTTCAAAAAAAATGGAAAAAACCGATTCGTCGGAGCGAGGTGTCCTGCCCGTGCGGTAATTCCAGCAGGCGAATCGGACTTCCCGAAATTTTTCTAAGTCCCACGGTCGACACCAACTTTTTTAATAAGCGTTTTAAAATTATTTCAATGTTTAATCCATGCGTAAACATGAAGTTTATTAACGTTTTTAACATTAAAAAAAATTACAAAAATTTATTTTTCGGAAAAAAAGGAAAAAACCGATTCGGCGGAGCGAGGTGTCCAGCCCGTGCGGTAATTCCAGCAGGCGAATCGGACTTCCCGAAATTTTTCTAAGTCCCACGGTCGACACCAACTTTTTTAATAAGCGTTTTAAAATTATTTCAATGTTTAATCCATGCGTAAACATGAAGTTTATTAACGTTTTTAACATTAAAAAAAATTACAAAAATTTATTTTTCGGAAAAAATGGAAAAAACCGATTCGTCGGAGCGAGGTGTCCTGCCCGTGCGGTAATTCCAGCAGGCGAATCGGACTTCCCGAAATTTTTCTAAGTCCCACGGTCGACACCAACTTTTTTAATAAGCGTTTTAAAATTATTTCAATGTTTAATCCATGCGTAAACATGAAGTTTATTAACGTTTTTAACATTAAAAAAAATTACAAAAATTTATTTTTCGGAAAAAAAGGAAAAAACCGATTCGGCGGAGCGAGGTGTCCAGCCCGTGCGGTAATTCCAGCAGGCGAATCGGACTTCCCGAAATTTTTCTAAGTCCCACGGTCGACACCAACTTTTTTAATAAGCGTTTTAAAATTATTTCAATGTTTAATCCATGCGTAAACATGATGTTTATTAACGTTTTCAACGTTAAAAAAAATTACAAAAATTTATTTTTCAAAAAAAATGGAAAAAACCGATTCGTCGGAGCGAGGTGTCCTGCCCGTGCGGTAATTCCAGCAGGCGAATCGGACTTCCCGAAATTTTTCTAAGTCCCACGGTCGACACCAACTTTTTTAATAAGTGTTTTAAAATTATTTCAATGTTTAATCCATGCGTAAACATGAAGTTTATTAACGTTTTTAACATTAAAAAAAATTACAAAAATTTATTTTTCGGAAAAAATGGAAAAAACCGATTCGTCGGAGCGAGGTGTCCTGCCCGTGCGGTAATTCCAGCAGGCGAATCGGACTTCCCGAAATTTTTCTAAGTCCCACGGTCGACACCAACTTTTTTAATAAGCGTTTTAAAATTATTTCAATGTTTAATCCATGCGTAAACATGATGTTTATTAACGTTTTCAACGTTAAAAAAAATTACAAAAATTTATTTTTCAAAAAAAATGGAAAAAACCGATTCGTCGGAGCGAGGTGTCCTGCCCGTGCGGTAATTCCAGCAGGCGAATCGGACTTCCCGAAATTTTTCTAAGTCCCACGGTCGACACCAACTTTTTTAATAAGTGTTTTAAAATTATTTCAATGTTTAATCCATGCGTAAACATGAAGTTTATTAACGTTTTTAACATTAAAAAAAATTACAAAAATTTATTTTTCGGAAAAAATGGAAAAAACCGATTCGTCGGAGCGAGGTGTCCTGCCCGTGCGGTAATTCCAGCAGGCGAATCGGACTTCCCGAAATTTTTCTAAGTCCCACGGTCGACACCAACTTTTTTAATAAGCGTTTTAAAATTATTTCAATGTTTAATCCATGCGTAAACATGATGTTTATTAACGTTTTCAACGTTAAAAAAAATTACAAAAATTTATTTTTCAAGAAAAATGGAAAATACCGATTCGGCGGAGCGAGGTGTCCAGCCCGTGCGGTAATTCCAGCAGGCGAATCGGACTTCCCGAAATTTTTCTAAGTCCCACGGTCGACACCAACTTTTTTAATAAGCGTTTTAAAATTATTTCAATGTTTAATCCATGCGTAAACATGATGTTTATTAACGT
>NW_027475300.1:7500-15000 GCF_051020985.1 Nomia melanderi | reverse complement strand
ACGGGACGCGACGTTCGAAAGCCTCGCCAAAGAGGAGCTCCTGCCTCTTCCTCTCTCTTTTCTACGAGAAAAGATAAACGTATTTTACGGGGATACGGAAACGTTACCACGTGGTGTCACACACGATCGTCCGTCTCTTCTCTATAGCAGAAACCGATAAAAATACACCTCCCGAAAGAGAGTATATGGTGATTCTTTTTATATATATATATATATTTCGAAATACAACTGAACGTGGCGGAAGCGCACGGTGGTGGTCCAGCGAGGACACGCGACGACGGGGAATAAGAACTATTCGACCCGTTACGAATACGCATGCTCGTCCCGCACGATTTTAACACACACCGTGTTTTTCTCCAGTCGTCAAAGCGTTCGTGCGTCGAATTCGAAAAATAAAAAAAAAAGAAAAACACCTTTTCTCTCTCTCGGGGTAAAAGAGTCGATGTGTATTGTGTATAAAGGTTCTGCGAGAAGTCTCGTTTTGACGTGTGTTCCGCCGATAACGACGATCCTCCGAAACGGGGATACAGAAACGTTACACCTCACAACACGATCTCCGTCTCTTCTCTATAGCAGAAACCGATAAAAATACACCTCCCGAAAGAGAGTATATGGTGATTCTTTTTATATATATATATTTCGAAATTCAACTGAACGTGGCGGAAGCGCACGGTGGTGGTCCAGCGAGGACACGCGACGACGGGGAATAAGAACTATTCGACCCGTTACGAATACGCATGCTCGTCCCGCACGATTTTAACACACACCGTGTTTTTCTCCAGTCGTCAAAGCGTTCGTGCGTCGAATTCGAAAAATAAAAAAAAGAAATACACCTTTTCTCTCTCTCTCGGGGTAAAAAGAGTCGATGTGTATTGTGTATAAAGGTTCTGCTGCGAGAAGTCTCGTTTTGCCGTGTGTTTCGGTAACGACGATCCTCCGAAACGTACATCTCATTCGTAAGAGAGGAAGAAAACAATCTCCCTGGGGCCAGTCGGTAATATACCGACATACGACGTGTCGTGCACATCCGTCTCACGCACGGTATACAAAATATGAATAAAACGTGTGTAGTCTCTCTCTCTCTCGACTTCTTAATATTTTCTTTCACCTCTGACGCATCATTTCAGGTGACGTCGGGAGCGCGGGAAAAAAAATTTTTCTAAACACACGAAACCGTTCATCTCACGAACAGCCGAAAAAGTTGTCGCTCAGATCCATATCGCAGTGGAGCGGTATCCGCGGGCGGTCGTAATTGAACGACGCACGACGCCGCGAACACTCACGCGAGTCCATACAAACGATTCCGATCGTTTTGCAACAACTAGAACGTACACTGTCCGTGAAATTCACAGAATTTTCGCGTGTCCGCGACAAACGCCGACGAGACACCCATCGTTCGCTCGTACGTAGCATCCTTCTCTTAACCCGACTCAGAAACGTTCTTTGCGCCCTTCGGTAAAAAAACGTTCGATCCGAAGAGGTGAACGACGGCGGGGATTTGACAGAGCTACGCAAGCAGTGTATGGTACGTAAACGACCCTCAGCCAGGCGTGGTCCAGGAATTGTATCCGTGGACCGCAATGTGCGTTCGAAATGTCGATGTTCATGTGTCCTGCAGTTCACACGTTGACGCGCAATTAGCTGCGTTCTTCATCGACCCACGAGCCAAGTGATCCACCGTTCAGGGTAATCGTATAAATTTTATATTTCACATATATAATTTTATTCTCATTTGTTCGACCTAATATCTCTCTTCTTTCAAAGAGAAGATAAAAGTTGATACCTGAATCTCCGACCAGCGCGCGAAGGAGATTCAGGCGTCGCCTTGGAGACGACACCGAAGCCTTTCGAGACGAAAAACGTTCAAGTAATATGTATATATTTCTCGACGTTCCGGGCGTATAGTGCATTCAAAAACCCGCGAAAGACGCAGAAGACTCGCACGCGTGGAAACGACGGGGATATATTTTGTATCCTACCCGATACTGAATCCATCGCGTGCAGTCGACCCTCGCGTTCTTCCGATCAGACGCATCTATTGTTGCGCGCATGTTTTCGCGTCGCATCGCGCGAAACGTTGCACGAATCGTACCGATCGATCGATTGAAAGCAAATAATGAAAAAAGACTTCACAGCTGGCTCTTTGCCGGTCATTCGTCCCATGTTATCTCTTGCCGCGAAATTGGCGCGCAAGAGTTGGGTGTCAGACGCGCGGCTTTAAAACGAGCTTCACGGCCGGTCCCTTCGTTACCGCTTTCGTTCTTTCTCTCGGAACGACCATGAACGAACACGACGAGCGACGCTACGGCATACACACGTCCACGGATTCGATTAAAAAAACAGACTTCACAGCTGGCTCTTTGCCGGTCATTCGTCCCATATTATCTCTTGCCGCGAAATTGGCGCGCAAGAGTTGGGTGTCAGACGCACGGCTTTAAAACGAGCTTCACGGCCGGTCCTCTCAATTCCGTGTACGGTACACGCAAGATGCGGGTTCCACTTCCAGACTACCCGGTCCCTTCTCTCTACGAGAATCGATAGTAGAAGAACGGCTCGAAAACGCGTCTCAGAGACTAGGGGAAAAGAAGCGGTATGCGAGCGAAACGAAAACGCATTATGGAAACGTCGCGAAACAATGTTCGACGGTTGCTCGGTTCCAATCGTGCGGCCGTTTCAATTTCTCGTGCGCTTCACCGTCCCTCCGTAACTCTGGCCGATCGCGTATACCGAAGAGCCGACACGCGCAAAAACCACAGGCATTGTATACTGTATATATATATGTTACAGTCACAGCCTTCGCGCGTTTTACTCTCCGACGCGGGGTTTCCACGACGAAAGAGAGACAGTTTCGTGGCGGGTGACTCGGCCGAATCGCTACGACGGGTATTTCTATTATAGAACGAATCATCGCCACCCTTTACCAGTGCCCGACGAAGGAATCACAAGGTCATCTGGAGTTTACAATGCCAGCGACGGTAATTCCAACGAAGACCCGATAAGTCAACTCATCGTTCTATTTCTCCCCGTACAGAAAAGCGAATCGACGCTAACGCACCTCGCGCAAGCACGAACGTTCTCTTCGCGTGGATCATCCCATCGTCGAAAGATGTAAAGACGCATTGGAGATCGTGGTCTCTGGCGGGCTCATTGCACGCCCCACTGCATATCTTTCCTCGAATCGAGAATGATTCGTCCACTAAGGCTGCGAAACTACGCGTCGAGGAAACTAGGGGAAAGAAGCGGGATGCGAGCGAAACGACAATACATTATGGAAACGTCGCGAAACAATGTTCGGCGGTTGCTCGTTTCCTCCTGCGGACGTTTCATTGCTCGGGCGCTTCACGTCCCTCCGTAACCTTCGCGCGATCGCGTGCCCCGGAGAGCCGGCAACCGGTGAACCACAGGCGTATAAACTATAGTCTTCTATAGCAAGCCTTCGGCGGTTACTCTCCGACGCGGGGATTCCACGACGAGAGAGAATTTCGTGGCGGGTGACATCGGTCGAAACGCTACGACGGGTATTTCTATTATAGAACGAATCATCGCCACCCTTTACCAGTGCCCGACGAAGGAATCACAAGGTCATCTGGAGTTTACAATGCCAGCGACGGTAATTCCAACGAAGACCCGATAAGTCAACTCATCGTTCTATTTCTCCCCGTACAGACAAGCGAATCAACGCTATCGCACCTCACGCATGCACGAACGTTCTCTTCGCGTGAATCGTCCCATCGTCGAAAGATATAGCCGCTTGGAGATCGTGGCCCATCAAGTTCTTCCGTAACTCCTGCGCGATCGCGTACCCCGGAGAGCAGGCAACCGGTGAACCACAGGCGTATAAACTATAGTCTTCTATAGCAAGCCTTCGCGTTTACTCTACGACGCGGGGATTCCACGACGAGAGAGATTTTCGTGGCGGGTGACACGGCCGAATCGCTACGACGGGTATTTCTATTATAGAACGAATCATCGCCACCCTTTACCAGTGCCCGACGAAGGAATCACAAGGTCATCTGGAGTTTACAATGCCAGCGACGGTAATTCCAACGAAGACCCGATAAGTCAACTCATCGTTCTATTTCTCCCCGTACAGAAAAGCGAATCGGCGCTATCGCACCTCACGCAAGCAGGAATGATCTCTTCGCGTGGATCGTCCCATCGTCGAAAGATGTAAGACGTACAGAAATCGTGGTCCATCACGATTATTCGTAACTCTCCGAGTCGCGTATCTGAGAGTAGGGCAAACGGAGAACCACAGGCATAAATAATACTATATATTTCTTATATATAGTTAGCCTTCGCGTTTTACTCTCCGACATGGGGATTCCACGACGAGAGAGAGTTTCGTGGCGGGTGACTCGGCCGAATCGCTACGACGGGTATTTCTATTATAGAACGAATCATCGCCACCCTTTACCAGTGCCCGACGAAGGAATCACAAGGTCATCTGGAGTTCACAATGCCAGCGACGGTAATTCCAACGAAGACCCGATAAGTCAACTCATCGTTCTATTTCTCCCCGTACAGAAAAGCGAATCGACGCTATCGCACCTCGCGCGAGCACGTAACTACTCTTCGCGTGGATCGTCCCATCGTCGAAAGATGTAAGACGCACGGAAATCGTGGCCCATCAACGTTTTTTTGTAACTCTGCCGATCGCGTATCACAGAGCCGAGACGCACATACCACAGGCGTATAATACCGTTTTCTTTCGTATGGTAAGCCTTCGCGTTTACTCTTCGGCGCGGGGTTTCCACGTCGAGAGAGACTTTCGTGGCGGGTGACATCGGTCGAAACGCTACGACGGGTATTACTATTATAGAACGAATCATCGCCACCCTTTACCAGTGCCCGACGAAGGAATCACAAGGTCATCTGGAGTTTACAATGCCAGCGACGGTAATTCCAACGAAGACCCGATAAGTCAACTCAACGTTCTATTTCTCCCCGTACAGAAAAGCGAATCGACGCTGTTGCACCTCACGCAAGCACGAACGTTCTCTTCGCGTGGATCGTCCCATCGTCGAAAGATGTAAGACGCACGGAAATCGTGGCACATCACGTGTTTTCGGAACTCTGTCGACCGCGTATCTCAGAGACGACGCGCGCGAACCACTGGCATATACTATTATATATCGCGTTTTACCCTCCGACGCGGGGATTCCACGACGAGAGAGAGTTTCGTGAGCGGGTTGACTCGGAAGAAACGCTACGACGGGTATTTCTATTATAGAACGCATCATCGCCACCCTTTACCAGTGCCCGACGAAGGAATCACAAGGTCATCTGGAGTTTACAATGCCAGCGACGGTAATTCCAACGAAGACCCGATAAGTCAACTCAACGTTCTATTGCTCCCCGTACAGAAAAGCGAATCGACGCAATCGCACCATACGCGTGCACGTAACAACTCTTCGCGTGGATCGTCCCATCGTCGAGAGACGTAAGTTTCCATACTATGAATTCGCGTTTTACTCTCCGACGCGGGGATTCCACGACGAGAGAGAGTTTCGTGAGCGGGTTGACTCGGAAGAAACGCTACGACGGGTATTTCTATTATAGAACGCATCATCGCCACCCTTTACCAGTGCCCGACGAAGGAATCACAAGGTCATCTGGAGTTTACAATGCCAGCGACGGTAATTCCAACGAAGACCCGATAAGTCAACTCAACGTTCTATTGCTCCCCGTACAGAAAAGCGAATCGACGCAATCGCACCATACGCGTGCACGTAACAACTCTTCGCGTGGATCGTCCCATCGTCGAGAGACGTAAGTTTCCATACTATGAATTCGCGTTTTACTCTCCGACGCGGGGATTCCACGACGAGAGAGAGTTTCGTGAGCGGGTTGACTCGGAAGAAACGCTACGACGGGTATTTCTATTATAGAACGCATCATCGCCACCCTTTACCAGTGCCCGACGAAGGAATCACAAGGTCATCTGGAGTTTACAATGCCAGCGACGGTAATTCCAACGAAGACCCGATAAGTCAACTCAACGTTCTATTACTCCCCGTACAGAAAAGCGAATCGACGCAATCGCACCATACGCGTGCACGTAACAACTCTTCGCGTGGATCGTCCCATCGTCGAGAGACGTAAGTTTCATAGTAAGCCTTCGGCGTTTTACTCTCCGACGCGGGGATTCCACGACGAGAGAGAGAGTTTCGTGAGCGGGTTGACTCGGAAGAAACGCTACGACGGGTATTTCTATTATAGAACGCATCATCGCCACCCTTTACCAGTGCCCGACGAAGGAATCACAAGGTCATCTGGAGTTTACAATGCCAGCGACGGTAATTCCAACGAAGACCCGATAAGTCAACTCAACGTTCTATTTCTCCCCGTACAGAAAAGCGAATCGACGCAATCGCACCATACGCGTGCACGTAAACAACTCTTCGCGTGGATCGTCCCATCGTCGAGAGACGTAAGTTTTCATAGTATTAATTCGCGTTTTACTCTCCGACGCGGGGATTCCACGACGAGAGAGAGTTTCGTGAGCGGGTTGACTCGGAAGAAACGCTACGACGGGTATTTCTATTATAGAACGCATCATCGCCACCCTTTACCAGTGCCCGACGAAGGAATCACAAGGTCATCTGGAGTTTACAATGCCAGCGACGGTAATTCCAACGAAGACCCGATAAGTCAACTCAACGTTCTATTTCTCCCCGTACAGAAAAGCGAATCGACGCAATCGCACCATACGCGTGCCCGTAAACAACTCTTCGCGTGGATCGTCCCATCGTCGAGAGACGTAAGTTTTCATAGTATGAATTCGCGTTTTACTCTCCGACGCGGGGATTCCACGACGAGAGAGAGTTTCGTGAGCGGGTTGACTCGGAAGAAACGCTACGACGGGTATTTCTATTATAGAACGCATCATCGCCACCCTTTACCAGTGCCCGACGAAGGAATCACAAGGTCATCTGGAGTTTACAATGCCAGCGACGGTAATTCCAACGAAGACCCGATAAGTCAACTCAACGTTCTATTACTCCCCGTACAGAAAAGCGAATCGACGCAATCGCACCATACGCGTGCACGTAACAACTCTTCGCGTGGATCGTCCCATCGTCGAGAGACGTAAGTTTCCATACTATGAATTCGCGTTTTACTCTCCGACGCGGGGATTCCACGACGAGAGAGTGTTTCGTGAGCGGGTTGACTCGGAAGAAACGCTACGACGGGTATTTCTATTATAGAACGCATCATCGCCACCCTTTACCAGTGCCCGACGAAGGAATCACAAGGTCATCTGGAGTTTACAATGCCAGCGACGGTAATTCCAACGAAGACCCGATAAGTCAACTCAACGTTCTATTGCTCCCCGTACAGAAAAGCGAATCGACGCAATCGCACCATACGCGTGCACGTAACAACTCTTCGCGTGGATCGTCCCATCGTCGAGAGACGTAAGTTTCATAAGTAAGCCTTCGGCGTTTTACTCTCCGACGCGGGGATTCCACGACGAGAGAGTGTTTCGTGGCGGGT
>NW_027475300.1:0-2500 GCF_051020985.1 Nomia melanderi | reverse complement strand
AATTACAAAAATTTATTTTTCAAAAAAAATGGAAAAAACCGATTCGTCGGAGCGAGGTGTCCTGCCCGTGCGGTAATTCCAGCAGGCGAATCGGACTTCCCGAAATTTTTCTAAGTCCCACGGTCGACACCAACTTTTTTAATAAGCGTTTTAAAATTATTTCAATGTTTAATCCATGCGTAAACATGAAGTTTATTAACGTTTTTAACATTAAAAAAAATTACAAAAATTTATTTTTCGGAAAAAATGGAAAAAACCGATTCGTCGGAGCGAGGTGTCCTGCCCGTGCGGTAATTCCAGCAGGCGAATCGGACTTCCCGAAATTTTTCTAAGTCCCACGGTCGACACCAACTTTTTTAATAAGCGTTTTAAAATTATTTCAATGTTTAATCCATGCGTAAACATGAAGTTTATTAACGTTTTTAACATTAAAAAAAATTACAAAAATTTATTTTTCGGAAAAAAAGGAAAAAACCGATTCGGCGGAGCGAGGTGTCCAGCCCGTGCGGTAATTCCAGCAGGCGAATCGGACTTCCCGAAATTTTTTCTAAGTCCCACGGTCGACACCAACTTTTTTAATAAGCGTTTTAAAATTATTTCAATGTTTAATCCATGCGTAAACATGAAGTTTATTAACGTTTTTAACATTAAAAAAAATTACAAAAATTTATTTTTCGGAAAAAATGGAAAAAACCGATTCGTCGGAGCGAGTGTCCTGCCCGTGCGGTAATTCCAGCAGGCGAATCGGACTTCCCGAAATTTTTCTAAGTCCCACGGTCGACACCAACTTTTTTAATAAGCGTTTTAAAATTATTTCAATGTTTAATCCATGCGTAAACATGAAGTTTATTAACGTTTTTAACATTAAAAAAAATTACAAAAATTTATTTTTCGGAAAAAAAGGAAAAAACCGATTCGGCGGAGCGAGGTGTCCAGCCCGTGCGGTAATTCCAGCAGGCGAATCGGACTTCCCGAAATTTTTCTAAGTCCCACGGTCGACACCAACTTTTTTAATAAGCGTTTTAAAATTATTTCAATGTTTAATCCATGCGTAAACATGATGTTTATTAACGTTTTCAACGTTAAAAAAAATTACAAAAATTTATTTTTCAAAAAAAATGGAAAAAACCGATTCGTCGGAGCGAGGTGTCCTGCCCGTGCGGTAATTCCAGCAGGCGAATCGGACTTCCCGAAATTTTTCTAAGTCCCACGGTCGACACCAACTTTTTTAATAAGCGTTTTAAAATTATTTCAATGTTTAATCCATGCGTAAACATGAAGTTTATTAACGTTTTTAACATTAAAAAAAATTACAAAAATTTATTTTTCGGAAAAAATGGAAAAAACCGATTCGTCGGAGCGAGGTGTCCTGCCCGTGCGGTAATTCCAGCAGGCGAATCGGACTTCCCGAAATTTTTTCTAAGTCCCACGGTCGACACCAACTTTTTTAATAAGCGTTTTAAAATTATTTCAATGTTTAATCCATGCGTAAACATGAAGTTTATTAACGTTTTTAACATTAAAAAAAATTACAAAAATTTATTTTTCGGAAAAAAAGGAAAAAACCGATTCGGCGGAGCGAGGTGTCCAGCCCGTGCGGTAATTCCAGCAGGCGAATCGGACTTCCCGAAATTTTTCTAAGTCCCACGGTCGACACCAACTTTTTTAATAAGCGTTTTAAAATTATTTCAATGTTTAATCCATGCGTAAACATGATGTTTATTAACGTTTTCAACGTTAAAAAAAAATTACAAAAATTTATTTTTCAAAAAAAATGGAAAAAACCGATTCGTCGGAGCGAGGTGTCCTGCCCGTGCGGTAATTCCAGCAGGCGAATCGGACTTCCCGAAATTTTTCTAAGTCCCACGGTCGACACCAACTTTTTTAATAAGCGTTTTAAAATTATTTCAATGTTTAATCCATGCGTAAACATGAAGTTTATTAACGTTTTTAACATTAAAAAAAATTACAAAAATTTATTTTTCGGAAAAAATGGAAAAAAACCGATTCGTCGGAGCGAGGTGTCCTGCCCGTGCGGTAATTCCAGCAGGCGAATCGGACTTCCCGAAATTTTTCTAAGTCCCACGGTCGACACCAACTTTTTTAATAAGCGTTTTAAAATTATTTCAATGTTTAATCCATGCGTAAACATGAAGTTTATTAACGTTTTTAACATTAAAAAAAATTACAAAAATTTATTTTTCGGAAAAAAAGGAAAAAACCGATTCGGCGGAGCGAGGTGTCCAGCCCGTGCGGTAATTCCAGCAGGCGAATCGGACTTCCCGAAATTTTTCTAAGTCCCACGGTCGACACCAACTTTTTTAATAAGCGTTTTAAAATTATTTCAATGTTTAATCCATGCGTAAACATGATGTTTATTAACGTTTTCAACGTTAAAAAAAATTACAAAAATTTATTTTTCAAAAAAAATGAAAAAACCGATTCGTCGGAGCGAGGTGTCCTGCCCGTGCGGTAATTCCAGCAGGCGAATCGGACTTCC
>NW_027475299.1:77500-85000 GCF_051020985.1 Nomia melanderi | reverse complement strand
TCGGGTCTTCGTTGGAATTACCGTCGCTGGCATTGTAAACTCCAGATGACCTTGTGATTCCTTCGTCGGGCACTGGTAAAGGGTGGCGATGATGCGTTCTATAATAGAAATACCCGTCGTAGCGTTTCTTCCGAGTCAACCCGCTCACGAAACACTCTCTCGTCGTGGAATCCCCGCGTCGGAGAGTAAAACGCGAATTCATAGTATGGAAACTTACGTCTCTCGACGATGGGACGATCCACGCGAAGAGTTGTTACGTGCACGCGTATGGTGCGATTGCGTCGATTCGCTTTTCTGTACGGGGAGTAATAGAACGTTGAGTTGACTTATCGGGTCTTCGTTGGAATTACCGTCGCTGGCATTGTAAACTCCAGATGACCTTGTGATTCCTTCGTCGGGCACTGGTAAAGGGTGGCGATGATGCGTTCTATAATAGAAATACCCGTCGTAGCGTTTCTTCCGAGTCAACCCGCTCACGAAACTCTCTCTCGTCGTGGAATCCCCGCGTCGGAGAGTAAAACGCGAATTCATACTATGAAAACTTACGTCTCTCGACGATGGGACGATCCACGCGAAGAGTTGTTTACGGGCACGCGTATGGTGCGATTGCGTCGATTCGCTTTTCTGTACGGGGAGAAATAGAACGTTGAGTTGACTTATCGGGTCTTCGTTGGAATTACCGTCGCTGGCATTGTAAACTCCAGATGACCTTGTGATTCCTTCGTCGGGCACTGGTAAAGGGTGGCGATGATGCGTTCTATAATAGAAATACCCGTCGTAGCGTTTCTTCCGAGTCAACCCGCTCACGAAACTCTCTCTCGTCGTGGAATCCCCGCGTCGGAGAGTAAAACGCGAATTAATACTATGAAAACTTACGTCTCTCGACGATGGGACGATCCACGCGAAGAGTTGTTTACGTGCACGCGTATGGTGCGATTGCGTCGATTCGCTTTTCTGTACGGGGAGAAATAGAACGTTGAGTTGACTTATCGGGTCTTCGTTGGAATTACCGTCGCTGGCATTGTAAACTCCAGATGACCTTGTGATTCCTTCGTCGGGCACTGGTAAAGGGTGGCGATGATGCGTTCTATAATAGAAATACCCGTCGTAGCGTTTCTTCCGAGTCAACCCGCTCACGAAACTCTCTCTCTCGTCGTGGAATCCCCGCGTCGGAGAGTAAAACGCCGAAGGCTTACTATGAAACTTACGTCTCTCGACGATGGGACGATCCACGCGAAGAGTTGTTACGTGCACGCGTATGGTGCGATTGCGTCGATTCGCTTTTCTGTACGGGGAGTAATAGAACGTTGAGTTGACTTATCGGGTCTTCGTTGGAATTACCGTCGCTGGCATTGTAAACTCCAGATGACCTTGTGATTCCTTCGTCGGGCACTGGTAAAGGGTGGCGATGATGCGTTCTATAATAGAAATACCCGTCGTAGCGTTTCTTCCGAGTCAACCCGCTCACGAAACTCTCTCTCGTCGTGGAATCCCCGCGTCGGAGAGTAAAACGCGAATTCATAGTATGGAAACTTACGTCTCTCGACGATGGGACGATCCACGCGAAGAGTTGTTACGTGCACGCGTATGGTGCGATTGCGTCGATTCGCTTTTCTGTACGGGGAGCAATAGAACGTTGAGTTGACTTATCGGGTCTTCGTTGGAATTACCGTCGCTGGCATTGTAAACTCCAGATGACCTTGTGATTCCTTCGTCGGGCACTGGTAAAGGGTGGCGATGATGCGTTCTATAATAGAAATACCCGTCGTAGCGTTTCTTCCGAGTCAACCCGCTCACGAAACTCTCTCTCGTCGTGGAATCCCCGCGTCGGAGAGTAAAACGCGAATTCATAGTATGGAAACTTACGTCTCTCGACGATGGGACGATCCACGCGAAGAGTTGTTACGTGCACGCGTATGGTGCGATTGCGTCGATTCGCTTTTCTGTACGGGGAGCAATAGAACGTTGAGTTGACTTATCGGGTCTTCGTTGGAATTACCGTCGCTGGCATTGTAAACTCCAGATGACCTTGTGATTCCTTCGTCGGGCACTGGTAAAGGGTGGCGATGATGCGTTCTATAATAGAAATACCCGTCGTAGCGTTTCTTCCGAGTCAACCCGCTCACGAAACTCTCTCTCGTCGTGGAATCCCCGCGTCGGAGGGTAAAACGCGATATATAATAGTATATGCCAGTGGTTCGCGCGCGTCGTCTCTGAGATACGCGGTCGACAGAGTTCCGAAAACACGTGATGTGCCACGATTTCCGTGCGTCTTACATCTTTCGACGATGGGACGATCCACGCGAAGAGAACGTTCGTGCTTGCGTGAGGTGCAACAGCGTCGATTCGCTTTTCTGTACGGGGAGAAATAGAACGTTGAGTTGACTTATCGGGTCTTCGTTGGAATTACCGTCGCTGGCATTGTAAACTCCAGATGACCTTGTGATTCCTTCGTCGGGCACTGGTAAAGGGTGGCGATGATTCGTTCTATAATAGTAATACCCGTCGTAGCGTTTCGACCGATGTCACCCGCCACGAAAGTCTCTCTCGACGTGGAAACCCCGCGCCGAAGAGTAAACGCGAAGGCTTACCATACGAAAGAAAACGGTATTATACGCCTGTGGTATGTGCGTCTCGGCTCTGTGATACGCGATCGGCAGAGTTACAAAAAAACGTTGATGGGCCACGATTTCCGTGCGTCTTACATCTTTCGACGATGGGACGATCCACGCGAAGAGTAGTTACGTGCTCGCGCGAGGTGCGATAGCGTCGATTCGCTTTTCTGTACGGGGAGAAATAGAACGATGAGTTGACTTATCGGGTCTTCGTTGGAATTACCGTCGCTGGCATTGTGAACTCCAGATGACCTTGTGATTCCTTCGTCGGGCACTGGTAAAGGGTGGCGATGATTCGTTCTATAATAGAAATACCCGTCGTAGCGATTCGGCCGAGTCACCCGCCACGAAACTCTCTCTCGTCGTGGAATCCCCATGTCGGAGAGTAAAACGCGAAGGCTAACTATATATAAGAAATATATAGTATTATTTATGCCTGTGGTTCTCCGTTTGCCCTACTCTCAGATACGCGACTCGGAGAGTTACGAATAATCGTGATGGACCACGATTTCTGTACGTCTTACATCTTTCGACGATGGGACGATCCACGCGAAGAGATCATTCCTGCTTGCGTGAGGTGCGATAGCGCCGATTCGCTTTTCTGTACGGGGAGAAATAGAACGATGAGTTGACTTATCGGGTCTTCGTTGGAATTACCGTCGCTGGCATTGTAAACTCCAGATGACCTTGTGATTCCTTCGTCGGGCACTGGTAAAGGGTGGCGATGATTCGTTCTATAATAGAAATACCCGTCGTAGCGATTCGGCCGTGTCACCCGCCACGAAAATCTCTCTCGTCGTGGAATCCCCGCGTCGTAGAGTAAACGCGAAGGCTTGCTATAGAAGACTATAGTTTATACGCCTGTGGTTCACCGGTTGCCTGCTCTCCGGGGTACGCGATCGCGCAGGAGTTACGGAAGAACTTGATGGGCCACGATCTCCAAGCGGCTATATCTTTCGACGATGGGACGATTCACGCGAAGAGAACGTTCGTGCATGCGTGAGGTGCGATAGCGTTGATTCGCTTGTCTGTACGGGGAGAAATAGAACGATGAGTTGACTTATCGGGTCTTCGTTGGAATTACCGTCGCTGGCATTGTAAACTCCAGATGACCTTGTGATTCCTTCGTCGGGCACTGGTAAAGGGTGGCGATGATTCGTTCTATAATAGAAATACCCGTCGTAGCGTTTCGACCGATGTCACCCGCCACGAAATTCTCTCTCGTCGTGGAATCCCCGCGTCGGAGAGTAACCGCCGAAGGCTTGCTATAGAAGACTATAGTTTATACGCCTGTGGTTCACCGGTTGCCGGCTCTCCGGGGCACGCGATCGCGCGAAGGTTACGGAGGGACGTGAAGCGCCCGAGCAATGAAACGTCCGCAGGAGGAAACGAGCAACCGCCGAACATTGTTTCGCGACGTTTCCATAATGTATTGTCGTTTCGCTCGCATCCCGCTTCTTTCCCCTAGTTTCCTCGACGCGTAGTTTCGCAGCCTTAGTGGACGAATCATTCTCGATTCGAGGAAAGATATGCAGTGGGGCGTGCAATGAGCCCGCCAGAGACCACGATCTCCAATGCGTCTTTACATCTTTCGACGATGGGATGATCCACGCGAAGAGAACGTTCGTGCTTGCGCGAGGTGCGTTAGCGTCGATTCGCTTTTCTGTACGGGGAGAAATAGAACGATGAGTTGACTTATCGGGTCTTCGTTGGAATTACCGTCGCTGGCATTGTAAACTCCAGATGACCTTGTGATTCCTTCGTCGGGCACTGGTAAAGGGTGGCGATGATTCGTTCTATAATAGAAATACCCGTCGTAGCGATTCGGCCGAGTCACCCGCCACGAAACTGTCTCTCTTTCGTCGTGGAAACCCCGCGTCGGAGAGTAAAACGCGCGAAGGCTGTGACTGTAACATATATATATACAGTATACAATGCCTGTGGTTTTTGCGCGTGTCGGCTCTTCGGTATACGCGATCGGCCAGAGTTACGGAGGGACGGTGAAGCGCACGAGAAATTGAAACGGCCGCACGATTGGAACCGAGCAACCGTCGAACATTGTTTCGCGACGTTTCCATAATGCGTTTTCGTTTCGCTCGCATACCGCTTCTTTTCCCCTAGTCTCTGAGACGCGTTTTCGAGCCGTTCTTCTACTATCGATTCTCGTAGAGAGAAGGGACCGGGTAGTCTGGAAGTGGAACCCGCATCTTGCGTGTACCGTACACGGAATTGAGAGGACCGGCCGTGAAGCTCGTTTTAAAGCCGTGCGTCTGACACCCAACTCTTGCGCGCCAATTTCGCGGCAAGAGATAATATGGGACGAATGACCGGCAAAGAGCCAGCTGTGAAGTCTGTTTTTTTAATCGAATCCGTGGACGTGTGTATGCCGTAGCGTCGCTCGTCGTGTTCGTTCATGGTCGTTCCGAGAGAAAGAACGAAAGCGGTAACGAAGGGACCGGCCGTGAAGCTCGTTTTAAAGCCGCGCGTCTGACACCCAACTCTTGCGCGCCAATTTCGCGGCAAGAGATAACATGGGACGAATGACCGGCAAAGAGCCAGCTGTGAAGTCTTTTTTCATTATTTGCTTTCAATCGATCGATCGGTACGATTCGTGCAACGTTTCGCGCGATGCGACGCGAAAACATGCGCGCAACAATAGATGCGTCTGATCGGAAGAACGCGAGGGTCGACTGCACGCGATGGATTCAGTATCGGGTAGGATACAAAATATATCCCCGTCGTTTCCACGCGTGCGAGTCTTCTGCGTCTTTCGCGGGTTTTTGAATGCACTATACGCCCGGAACGTCGAGAAATATATACATATTACTTGAACGTTTTTCGTCTCGAAAGGCTTCGGTGTCGTCTCCAAGGCGACGCCTGAATCTCCTTCGCGCGCTGGTCGGAGATTCAGGTATCAACTTTTATCTTCTCTTTGAAAGAAGAGAGATATTAGGTCGAACAAATGAGAATAAAATTATATATGTGAAATATAAAATTTATACGATTACCCTGAACGGTGGATCACTTGGCTCGTGGGTCGATGAAGAACGCAGCTAATTGCGCGTCAACGTGTGAACTGCAGGACACATGAACATCGACATTTCGAACGCACATTGCGGTCCACGGATACAATTCCTGGACCACGCCTGGCTGAGGGTCGTTTACGTACCATACACTGCTTGCGTAGCTCTGTCAAATCCCCGCCGTCGTTCACCTCTTCGGATCGAACGTTTTTTTACCGAAGGGCGCAAAGAACGTTTCTGAGTCGGGTTAAGAGAAGGATGCTACGTACGAGCGAACGATGGGTGTCTCGTCGGCGTTTGTCGCGGACACGCGAAAATTCTGTGAATTTCACGGACAGTGTACGTTCTAGTTGTTGCAAAACGATCGGAATCGTTTGTATGGACTCGCGTGAGTGTTCGCGGCGTCGTGCGTCGTTCAATTACGACCGCCCGCGGATACCGCTCCACTGCGATATGGATCTGAGCGACAACTTTTTCGGCTGTTCGTGAGATGAACGGTTTCGTGTGTTTAGAAAAATTTTTTTTCCCGCGCTCCCGACGTCACCTGAAATGATGCGTCAGAGGTGAAAGAAAATATTAAGAAGTCGAGAGAGAGAGAGACTACACACGTTTTATTCATATTTTGTATACCGTGCGTGAGACGGATGTGCACGACACGTCGTATGTCGGTATATTACCGACTGGCCCCAGGGAGATTGTTTTCTTCCTCTCTTACGAATGAGATGTACGTTTCGGAGGATCGTCGTTACCGAAACACACGGCAAAACGAGACTTCTCGCAGCAGAACCTTTATACACAATACACATCGACTCTTTTTACCCCGAGAGAGAGAGAAAAGGTGTATTTCTTTTTTTTATTTTTCGAATTCGACGCACGAACGCTTTGACGACTGGAGAAAAACACGGTGTGTGTTAAAATCGTGCGGGACGAGCATGCGTATTCGTAACGGGTCGAATAGTTCTTATTCCCCGTCGTCGCGTGTCCTCGCTGGACCACCACCGTGCGCTTCCGCCACGTTCAGTTGAATTTCGAAATATATATATATAAAAAGAATCACCATATACTCTCTTTCGGGAGGTGTATTTTTATCGGTTTCTGCTATAGAGAAGAGACGGAGATCGTGTTGTGAGGTGTAACGTTTCTGTATCCCCGTTTCGGAGGATCGTCGTTATCGGCGGAACACACGTCAAAACGAGACTTCTCGCAGAACCTTTATACACAATACACATCGACTCTTTTACCCCGAGAGAGAGAAAAGGTGTTTTTCTTTTTTTTTTATTTTTCGAATTCGACGCACGAACGCTTTGACGACTGGAGAAAAACACGGTGTGTGTTAAAATCGTGCGGGACGAGCATGCGTATTCGTAACGGGTCGAATAGTTCTTATTCCCCGTCGTCGCGTGTCCTCGCTGGACCACCACCGTGCGCTTCCGCCACGTTCAGTTGTATTTCGAAATATATATATATATATAAAAAGAATCACCATATACTCTCTTTCGGGAGGTGTATTTTTATCGGTTTCTGCTATAGAGAAGAGACGGACGATCGTGTGTGACACCACGTGGTAACGTTTCCGTATCCCCGTAAAATACGTTTATCTTTTCTCGTAGAAAAGAGAGAGGAAGAGGCAGGAGCTCCTCTTTGGCGAGGCTTTCGAACGTCGCGTCCCGTCCGCCGGAATATAATGATATAAATATATAACCGCCGCCGACTTTGTGCGAAAGCGTTGAAACGAACGCGTCGGTCGCCCCATGGTGTGTGTTTGTCGTGTCTTCTTTTCCTCTTCTGCACTTCTCTTCACTGTCGATCGCGAGACCGCGCGAGATCCGCTTCGGTCGTCCAGTCCCCGAAAATTCTTCTCG
>NW_027475299.1:70000-75000 GCF_051020985.1 Nomia melanderi | reverse complement strand
TAGCAGGGAGATAGGGTTTGGAACGCGAAGAGCACCGCAGTTGCGGCGGTGTCCGGATCTTCCCCTCGGACCTTGAAAATCCAGGAGAGGGCCACGTGGAGGTGTCGCGCCGGTTCGTACCCATATCCGCAGCAGGTCTCCAAGGTAAAGAGCCTCTAGTCGATAGATTAATGTAGGTAAGGGAAGTCGGCAAATTGGATCCGTAACTTCGGAATAAGGATTGGCTCTGAGGAGCGGGGCGTGTCGGGCTTGGTCGGGAAGCGGGTCTGGCTGACGTGCCGGGCCTGGGCGAGGTGAACATGTACGGCAACGTGCAGGGATCCGAGCTCGGTCCCGAGCCTTGGCCTCCCGCGGATCTTCCTTGCTGCGAGGCTTTCGCGTAGCGTTCGTCCTCTTCGGCCGCCATTCAACGCTCAGCTCAGAACTGGCACGGACTAGGGGAATCCGACTGTCTAATTAAAACAAAGCATTGCGATGGCCCCCGCGGGTGTTGACGCAATGTGATTTCTGCCCAGTGCTCTGAATGTCAACGTGAAGAAATTCAAAAAAGCGCGGGTAAACGGCGGGAGTAACTATGACTCTCTTAAGGTAGCCAAATGCCTCGTCATCTAATTAGTGACGCGCATGAATGGATTAACGAGATTCCCTCTGTCCCTATCTACCCCATCTTGGACGCCATATTGGCGGCCATATTGGCGGCCATATTCTGACGTCACACGCCGCCAGCAGCTCCCCTCAGCGTCAACGACGGCGCCGCCAGCAAGCAGTCCTCGCCGCAGCAGCGCCGCCATCGGCCAAATAGGAAAGCACCCAGTCGAGTCCCATCCGCCACGCCGTCAACTTCGACCGCGAGGCGAGATGCTGGGAGCGTCGAGAAAGCGACCGGCTGATGAAAGGTCGGAGTCGGATTACTCCGACGCCGGCGGCGAATCGAGCCCCTACTTCAGCTCCGAGGAAACGGAAGAGCTCGACAGCCCCATCAGGGATGTGTACAAGGCAGGCAAGGCAGGAACGGAGTGGACAACCGTCCGCACCAAAAAGAAGCGCAAGACGAAGCCGAAGGCTGCAAAGCAGCTGAAAATGGAGAAACCCACCGAGGTCCCACCAGCAACGGAGCCCGCCCCAAAACCAGAGGAGACTGCAGCGAGGGGGAAGGCTTCACCCACGAGAAAGGAGGTGCCCCCGCAGAGTGACAGACCCAGATCCACCGAGGCAGCAGTGGGTAAGTCCAAGCATCTGAACCAAATTATTATGGAGAGCATCGCCACGAAAATCGAGGCCGACAATCGCGTAAAGGCAGCGATAATCAACGCGGTAACGGAGCTGACCCAGCTACTAAACCAGGCGCTCGCTGATAAGAGCAATCTCGAAGGCCAAATAAAGGCCCTCAAATCCGCGGTTCTCTCCCGCGCTACCGCCCCCACAACCCACCATACCGCGACACGCGCCCCCCCCACCGCGGCCCCGCGGTCCCCCAGATTGGCCCCCACCCCTCCCGCGGCGACAAACAGCAAACCCGAGACACAACGGGAAATGACCTGGGCGGAAAAGGCCCGAATCCCCAACCGAATAATATCGATCGCGAACCCCAAACGCGATCAACCGAACGTAATAAAAATCGTCCCGAGCGACACTAAAACGTACGCCGACTCAGCGGCAACGCGAAAAGCCGTCCTGGAGATGGTCTCCCCGGAGGCCAGCAAGCTTCAGGTCCGAAGCGTCCGTCTCCTTCAGGGGAACGGTATAATTATCGAGGCCGCAAAGGGATGCGACCTCTCGACCCTCTCCTCCCACCCGAAGCTCAAATCAGCCGGTTTCACGGCAGCGGCGCCGCCGAAGTCGAGCCCCAGAATCATCGTGCACGACGTACCGCGGTCCGAAAACGACCGATCCCTGATAGAGGCGATTGTTGAGCAAAATTTCTCGGGAAAAGAAAAGGCCGTCGTGAGGGAGCAAACGAAGGTCTCATTTAAGTCAGGGCCAAAGGACAAGGACACCTGCAACATTATCTTCGAGGTGTCCAACAAAGTCCGCGAGCTGATAAAAAATAAGGGCCGCCTCTTCATCGGCTGGAAATGTTGCCGTGCGAGGGACTACATTGTAGCCACGCGCTGCTACAAATGCCAGTCCTTCGGGCACACCACCAAATACTGCCGCGCCCCTAAAGAGATTTGCGGACACTGTGCCGCCGAAGGACACTCCTTCAAGGAGTGTCCTAACAAAACGAAATCCCCTGTTTGCTCCAACTGCCGGAAGGCCGGCAAGGAGCACAAGCACTCCGTAAAGCTGGAACAATGCCCAGCGCATAAAGCGGCACTAGAGCGGGTCCTTCAACAAACCGACTATGAATAACGCCCATAGTCGTACCCATAGCCAGACCCTGAAACTGGCACAACTAAACATGCGCGGATCCCAAATCGTCTCCCTCGAAATGTCCCGCATTATGGGGGAGAAGAATATCGACATCCTGTTCATGCAGGAGCCGTACAACGTGAAGGGCAAATTCATCGGCCTCACGAATTGCACGGCAGTCACGGGCGCGGAGCCTGGCAACCGAGCCATGGCTGGTATCGCGATACGCAATCCCAACCTCGAGTCCCTCAAGCTGTCGCATCTCAGCGACGACTATTGTACGTGCATCGAGGTAACAGGACCATTTGGGAAACTGTACCTCGCTAGCGTATATTTCAAATTCTCGCACGATATCGAAAGATATCTGGCGAGAATCTCGCAAATATGCCGCTCCCTCCGCGGACAGAGATTAATAATCGCTGCCGATGCCAACGCGAAGTCCTCGATTTGGCACAGCACCACAACCGATCCGCGAGGCGAAGAATTGGAATGGGTTGTAGCCCAGGAAAATCTAGTAGTCCTCAACGAACCCGGTAACGCCCCCACATTCCGCAACCATAAAGGATCCTCCAACGTAGATGTAACGCTGTCAAGCCTTCCGACCGTCGGGTTCATAGGAAGCTGGAAGGTCCATGAAAATTGGACATCCAGCGACCACAACGCAATTACCTTCACGTACAAGGCCCCCACCACAATGGGACCCGCCTCCGCGAGCCCTAGATTCAATACATCCAGGGCCGATTGGGCTAAATTCCAATCGAACCTGGAAATAATCAAAAGCAGCCTCCTCCGCGATTCCCGGCTGGACAGCAAATCTGCAATTGAGGCCTCAGCTGCGTCTCTTCAAGACGCAATCATTACGGCTGCGCAAAAATCCCTTCCGAGGAAGAAAACTTTCCCGAAGTCGGTTCCCTGGTGGACGGAAAACCTGACTCGGCTAAAGAAGAAAACTTACCGCATGCGGAAGTCCTTCCAGGTCGAGTCGGACCCTTCCATCAGGGAAGCGAAACGCGTCGCGTACCTCCAGATTCGCAGGAAGTATTCCTACGAAATTCAGACCGCCAAGCGATCAAGCTGGCGGGACTTCGTAACGGAATCCTGCGCGAAAAACCCATGGGGAGCGGCGTATAAAATTTGCGTCAAAAAGATCAGCCCCGATAAAGCCCTGGCCACTTCCCCGGTTCTGTCCGGTTCCACAATTACGTGGGAGGAGACCGCGTTAAGCCTCCTCCACGCCCTTGTTCCCGACGACGCCCCGGACACGCTCGAGTGTCAACGTCGTAAAAGGTCCGCGAGCGTAACCCCCCCGGATACCCCAGACACTCCGCCCTTCTCGGAACAGGAAATTTGCCATGCAATCGGCTCGATTCGCAATGGCAAAGCTCCAGGTTCCGACCTTATCGAGGTCCGAATGCTTAAGGCCGCTTATCCGGTCCTAATAAGCGAAATCTCAGCCCTCTTCAACGGCTGCCTGTCACAAGGCAGCTTCCCGAAGCCATGGAAATATGGCTCGATACGCGCCCTCCTCAAAAGCCCCGATAGGGACGAGTCCGCGGCCAGCTCCTACAGGCCCATCTGCCTTCTCTCGGTGGTTGGGAAATCCCTGGAGAAGCTGATCCGCGAAAGGCTGGAGCCCATTTTTCTCCACCCCGGCTATGCTTCCCCTAGGCAGTTCGGCTTCCGAAAGGGAAGGTCGACGACTGACGCCATCCGCGCCGTCCGCAGCGGGCTCGAGGGGTCAACGACAAAATACGCGCTTGCGATTTTGTTCGACATCTCGGGCGCGTTCGACAACGTATGGTGGCCCAGCGTCCTCTTTCGCCTCAAGGAGCGGAACTGCCCGCGAAACCTATATAGACTCGTCGCGGATTATCTCAACGACCGTACGGCCTCACTGATAGGGAAATTGACCCGTGTCGAGAAACAGGTAACCAGAGGCTGTCCTCAGGGCTCAATCTTAGGGCCCAGCCTCTGGAACCTTGTGTTCGATAGCCTGCTGATTACCCTGGCCAACGAGGGCGTAGAGGCGTTCGCCTACGCGGACGACCTCCTTATCCTCGTCCCAGGAAACAGCAGGCTCGAGTTGCAGGAAAAGGGACAGCACGCGACAACCATCATTGAGAAATGGTGCGAGTCCGAGAAGCTGACCCTTTCACAGGAAAAAGCAGAGATGATCCTCTTCCGTGGTCATCTCGATATTCGAAGGCCCCCAACAATTAAGATTCAATCGAGGCAGATACGTATGGTTGAGACCGTAAAATATCTCGGCGTCTACCTCGATCAAGGCCTGAGGATCCGGACGCACGCCCGGAAAATCAGGTCGAAGTGCGCCGAGAAATATAATTCCATGGCCGCCATAGCCCGCAGGAGCTGGGGACTCAAATACGAGTCCCTAGATGTCCTTTACAAGGGACTTTTCCTGCCAATCGCCACGTACGCCGCCCCCGCGTGGAGCGACCTGGTAAATAAGACCACAGCCTCAGAACTCCTAAGGGCGCAAAGGTACGCTCTCCTGCGTACCACCAAAGCCTATAGGACAGTATCTACCGACGCTCTACACGTAATCGCTGGTGCTCCCCCGGTTGACCTCGTTATCAGACGAGCGGCAGCCCTGTATGATGCGCGAACTCCCGCCCCCGCAGCGGGCG
>NW_027475299.1:62500-65000 GCF_051020985.1 Nomia melanderi | reverse complement strand
CGGGCTGGACACCTCGCTCCGACGAATCGGTTTTTTCCATTTTTTTTGAAAAATAAATTTTTGTAATTTTTTTTAATGTTAAAAACGTTAATAAACGTCATGTTTACGCATGGATTAAACATTGAAATAATTTTAAAACGCTTATTAAAAAAGTTGGTGTCGACCGTGGGACTTAGAAAAATTTCGGGAAGTCCGATTCGCCTGCTGGAATTACCGCACGGGCTGGACACCTCGCTCCGACGAATCGGTTTTTTCCATTTTTTCCGAAAAATAAATTTTTGTAATTTTTTTTAATGTCAAAAACGTTAATAAACGTCATGTTTACGCATGGATTAAACATTGAAATAATTTTAAAACGCTTATTAAAAAAGTTGTTGTCGACCGTGGGACTTAGAAAAATTTCGGGAAGTCCGATTCGCCTGCTGGAATTACCGCACGGGCTGGACACCTCGCTCCGACGAATCGGTTTTTTCCATTTTTTTTGAAAAATAAATTTTTGTAATTTTTTTTAATGTTAAAAACGTTAATAAACGTCATGTTTACGCATGGATTAAACATTGAAATAATTTTAAAACGCTTATTAAAAAAGTTGGTGTCGACCGTGGGACTTAGAAAAATTTCGGGAAGTCCGATTCGCCTGCTGGAATTACCGCACGGGCTGGACACCTCGCTCCGACGAATCGGTTTTTTCCATTTTTTCCGAAAAATAAATTTTTGTAATTTTTTTTAATGTTAAAAACGTTAATAAACGTCATGTTTACGCATGGATTAAACATTGAAATAATTTTAAAACGCTTATTAAAAAAGTTGGTGTCGACCGTGGGACTTAGAAAAATTTCGGGAAGTCCGATTCGCCTGCTGGAATTACCGCACGGGCTGGACACCTCGCTCCGACGAATCGGTTTTTTCCATTTTTTTTGAAAAATAAATTTTTGTAATTTTTTTTAATGTTAAAAACGTTAATAAACGTCATGTTTACGCATGGATTAAACATTGAAATAATTTTAAAACGCTTATTAAAAAAGTTGGTGTCGACCGTGGGACTTAGAAAAATTTCGGGAAGTCCGATTCGCCTGCTGGAATTACCGCACGGGCTGGACACCTCGCTCCGACGAATCGGTTTTTTCCATTTTTTCCGAAAAATAAATTTTTGTAATTTTTTTTAATGTCAAAAACGTTAATAAACGTCATGTTTACGCATGGATTAAACATTGAAATAATTTTAAAACGCTTATTAAAAAAGTTGTTGTCGACCGTGGGACTTAGAAAAATTTCGGGAAGTCCGATTCGCCTGCTGGAATTACCGCACGGGCTGGACACCTCGCTCCGACGAATCGGTTTTTTCCATTTTTTTTGAAAAATAAATTTTTGTAATTTTTTTTAATGTTAAAAACGTTAATAAACGTCATGTTTACGCATGGATTAAACATTGAAATAATTTTAAAACGCTTATTAAAAAAGTTGGTGTCGACCGTGGGACTTAGAAAAATTTCGGGAAGTCCGATTCGCCTGCTGGAATTACCGCACGGGCTGGACACCTCGCTCCGACGAATCGGTTTTTTCCATTTTTTTTGAAAAATAAATTTTTGTAATTTTTTTTAATGTTAAAAACGTTAATAAACGTCATGTTTACGCATGGATTAAACATTGAAATAATTTTAAAACGCTTATTAAAAAAGTTGGTGTCGACCGTGGGACTTAGAAAAATTTCGGGAAGTCCGATTCGCCTGCTGGAATTACCGCACGGGCTGGACACCTCGCTCCGACGAATCGGTTTTTTCCATTTTTTCCGAAAAATAAATTTTTGTAATTTTTTTTAATGTCAAAAACGTTAATAAACGTCATGTTTACGCATGGATTAAACATTGAAATAATTTTAAAACGCTTATTAAAAAAGTTGTTGTCGACCGTGGGACTTAGAAAAATTTCGGGAAGTCCGATTCGCCTGCTGGAATTACCGCACGGGCTGGACACCTCGCTCCGACGAATCGGTTTTTTCCATTTTTTTTGAAAAATAAATTTTTGTAATTTTTTTTAATGTTAAAAACGTTAATAAACGTCATGTTTACGCATGGATTAAACATTGAAATAATTTTAAAACGCTTATTAAAAAAGTTGGTGTCGACCGTGGGACTTAGAAAAATTTCGGGAAGTCCGATTCGCCTGCTGGAATTACCGCACGGGCTGGACACCTCGCTCCGACGAATCGGTTTTTTCCATTTTTTCCGAAAAATAAATTTTTGTAATTTTTTTTAATGTCAAAAACGTTAATAAACGTCATGTTTACGCATGGATTAAACATTGAAATAATTTTAAAACGCTTATTAAAAAAGTTGTTGTCGACCGTGGGACTTAGAAAAATTTCGGGAAGTCCGATTCGCCTGCTGGAATTACCGCACGGGCTGGACACCTCGCTCCGACGAATCGGTTTTTTCCATTTTTTTTGAAAAATAAATTTTTGTAATTTTTTTTAATGTTAAAAACGTTAATAAACGTCATG
>NW_027475299.1:50000-57500 GCF_051020985.1 Nomia melanderi | reverse complement strand
ACTGGTAAAGGGTGGCGATGATGCGTTCTATAATAGAAATACCCGTCGTAGCGTTTCTTCCGAGTCAACCCGCTCACGAAACACTCTCTCGTCGTGGAATCCCCGCGTCGGAGAGTAAAACGCGAATTCATAGTATGGAAACTTACGTCTCTCGACGATGGGACGATCCACGCGAAGAGTTGTTACGTGCACGCGTATGGTGCGATTGCGTCGATTCGCTTTTCTGTACGGGGAGTAATAGAACGTTGAGTTGACTTATCGGGTCTTCGTTGGAATTACCGTCGCTGGCATTGTAAACTCCAGATGACCTTGTGATTCCTTCGTCGGGCACTGGTAAAGGGTGGCGATGATGCGTTCTATAATAGAAATACCCGTCGTAGCGTTTCTTCCGAGTCAACCCGCTCACGAAACTCTCTCTCGTCGTGGAATCCCCGCGTCGGAGAGTAAAACGCGAATTCATACTATGAAAACTTACGTCTCTCGACGATGGGACGATCCACGCGAAGAGTTGTTTACGGGCACGCGTATGGTGCGATTGCGTCGATTCGCTTTTCTGTACGGGGAGAAATAGAACGTTGAGTTGACTTATCGGGTCTTCGTTGGAATTACCGTCGCTGGCATTGTAAACTCCAGATGACCTTGTGATTCCTTCGTCGGGCACTGGTAAAGGGTGGCGATGATGCGTTCTATAATAGAAATACCCGTCGTAGCGTTTCTTCCGAGTCAACCCGCTCACGAAACTCTCTCTCGTCGTGGAATCCCCGCGTCGGAGAGTAAAACGCGAATTAATACTATGAAAACTTACGTCTCTCGACGATGGGACGATCCACGCGAAGAGTTGTTTACGTGCACGCGTATGGTGCGATTGCGTCGATTCGCTTTTCTGTACGGGGAGAAATAGAACGTTGAGTTGACTTATCGGGTCTTCGTTGGAATTACCGTCGCTGGCATTGTAAACTCCAGATGACCTTGTGATTCCTTCGTCGGGCACTGGTAAAGGGTGGCGATGATGCGTTCTATAATAGAAATACCCGTCGTAGCGTTTCTTCCGAGTCAACCCGCTCACGAAACTCTCTCTCTCGTCGTGGAATCCCCGCGTCGGAGAGTAAAACGCCGAAGGCTTACTATGAAACTTACGTCTCTCGACGATGGGACGATCCACGCGAAGAGTTGTTACGTGCACGCGTATGGTGCGATTGCGTCGATTCGCTTTTCTGTACGGGGAGTAATAGAACGTTGAGTTGACTTATCGGGTCTTCGTTGGAATTACCGTCGCTGGCATTGTAAACTCCAGATGACCTTGTGATTCCTTCGTCGGGCACTGGTAAAGGGTGGCGATGATGCGTTCTATAATAGAAATACCCGTCGTAGCGTTTCTTCCGAGTCAACCCGCTCACGAAACTCTCTCTCGTCGTGGAATCCCCGCGTCGGAGAGTAAAACGCGAATTCATAGTATGGAAACTTACGTCTCTCGACGATGGGACGATCCACGCGAAGAGTTGTTACGTGCACGCGTATGGTGCGATTGCGTCGATTCGCTTTTCTGTACGGGGAGCAATAGAACGTTGAGTTGACTTATCGGGTCTTCGTTGGAATTACCGTCGCTGGCATTGTAAACTCCAGATGACCTTGTGATTCCTTCGTCGGGCACTGGTAAAGGGTGGCGATGATGCGTTCTATAATAGAAATACCCGTCGTAGCGTTTCTTCCGAGTCAACCCGCTCACGAAACTCTCTCTCGTCGTGGAATCCCCGCGTCGGAGAGTAAAACGCGAATTCATAGTATGGAAACTTACGTCTCTCGACGATGGGACGATCCACGCGAAGAGTTGTTACGTGCACGCGTATGGTGCGATTGCGTCGATTCGCTTTTCTGTACGGGGAGCAATAGAACGTTGAGTTGACTTATCGGGTCTTCGTTGGAATTACCGTCGCTGGCATTGTAAACTCCAGATGACCTTGTGATTCCTTCGTCGGGCACTGGTAAAGGGTGGCGATGATGCGTTCTATAATAGAAATACCCGTCGTAGCGTTTCTTCCGAGTCAACCCGCTCACGAAACTCTCTCTCGTCGTGGAATCCCCGCGTCGGAGGGTAAAACGCGATATATAATAGTATATGCCAGTGGTTCGCGCGCGTCGTCTCTGAGATACGCGGTCGACAGAGTTCCGAAAACACGTGATGTGCCACGATTTCCGTGCGTCTTACATCTTTCGACGATGGGACGATCCACGCGAAGAGAACGTTCGTGCTTGCGTGAGGTGCAACAGCGTCGATTCGCTTTTCTGTACGGGGAGAAATAGAACGTTGAGTTGACTTATCGGGTCTTCGTTGGAATTACCGTCGCTGGCATTGTAAACTCCAGATGACCTTGTGATTCCTTCGTCGGGCACTGGTAAAGGGTGGCGATGATTCGTTCTATAATAGTAATACCCGTCGTAGCGTTTCGACCGATGTCACCCGCCACGAAAGTCTCTCTCGACGTGGAAACCCCGCGCCGAAGAGTAAACGCGAAGGCTTACCATACGAAAGAAAACGGTATTATACGCCTGTGGTATGTGCGTCTCGGCTCTGTGATACGCGATCGGCAGAGTTACAAAAAAACGTTGATGGGCCACGATTTCCGTGCGTCTTACATCTTTCGACGATGGGACGATCCACGCGAAGAGTAGTTACGTGCTCGCGCGAGGTGCGATAGCGTCGATTCGCTTTTCCTGTACGGGGAGAAATAGAACGATGAGTTGACTTATCGGGTCTTCGTTGGAATTACCGTCGCTGGCATTGTGAACTCCAGATGACCTTGTGATTCCTTCGTCGGGCACTGGTAAAGGGTGGCGATGATTCGTTCTATAATAGAAATACCCGTCGTAGCGATTCGGCCGAGTCACCCGCCACGAAACTCTCTCTCGTCGTGGAATCCCCATGTCGGAGAGTAAAACGCGAAGGCTAACTATATATAAGAAATATATAGTATTATTTATGCCTGTGGTTCTCCGTTTGCCCTACTCTCAGATACGCGACTCGGAGAGTTACGAATAATCGTGATGGACCACGATTTCTGTACGTCTTACATCTTTCGACGATGGGACGATCCACGCGAAGAGATCATTCCTGCTTGCGTGAGGTGCGATAGCGCCGATTCGCTTTTCTGTACGGGGAGAAATAGAACGATGAGTTGACTTATCGGGTCTTCGTTGGAATTACCGTCGCTGGCATTGTAAACTCCAGATGACCTTGTGATTCCTTCGTCGGGCACTGGTAAAGGGTGGCGATGATTCGTTCTATAATAGAAATACCCGTCGTAGCGATTCGGCCGTGTCACCCGCCACGAAAATCTCTCTCGTCGTGGAATCCCCGCGTCGTAGAGTAAACGCGAAGGCTTGCTATAGAAGACTATAGTTTATACGCCTGTGGTTCACCGGTTGCCTGCTCTCCGGGGTACGCGATCGCGCAGGAGTTACGGAAGAACTTGATGGGCCACGATCTCCAAGCGGCTATATCTTTCGACGATGGGACGATTCACGCGAAGAGAACGTTCGTGCATGCGTGAGGTGCGATAGCGTTGATTCGCTTGTCTGTACGGGGAGAAATAGAACGATGAGTTGACTTATCGGGTCTTCGTTGGAATTACCGTCGCTGGCATTGTAAACTCCAGATGACCTTGTGATTCCTTCGTCGGGCACTGGTAAAGGGTGGCGATGATTCGTTCTATAATAGAAATACCCGTCGTAGCGTTTCGACCGATGTCACCCGCCACGAAATTCTCTCTCGTCGTGGAATCCCCGCGTCGGAGAGTAACCGCCGAAGGCTTGCTATAGAAGACTATAGTTTATACGCCTGTGGTTCACCGGTTGCCGGCTCTCCGGGGCACGCGATCGCGCGAAGGTTACGGAGGGACGTGAAGCGCCCGAGCAATGAAACGTCCGCAGGAGGAAACGAGCAACCGCCGAACATTGTTTCGCGACGTTTCCATAATGTATTGTCGTTTCGCTCGCATCCCGCTTCTTTCCCCTAGTTTCCTCGACGCGTAGTTTCGCAGCCTTAGTGGACGAATCATTCTCGATTCGAGGAAAGATATGCAGTGGGGCGTGCAATGAGCCCGCCAGAGACCACGATCTCCAATGCGTCTTTACATCTTTCGACGATGGGATGATCCACGCGAAGAGAACGTTCGTGCTTGCGCGAGGTGCGTTAGCGTCGATTCGCTTTTCTGTACGGGGAGAAATAGAACGATGAGTTGACTTATCGGGTCTTCGTTGGAATTACCGTCGCTGGCATTGTAAACTCCAGATGACCTTGTGATTCCTTCGTCGGGCACTGGTAAAGGGTGGCGATGATTCGTTCTATAATAGAAATACCCGTCGTAGCGATTCGGCCGAGTCACCCGCCACGAAACTGTCTCTCTTTCGTCGTGGAAACCCCGCGTCGGAGAGTAAAACGCGCGAAGGCTGTGACTGTAACATATATATATACAGTATACAATGCCTGTGGTTTTTGCGCGTGTCGGCTCTTCGGTATACGCGATCGGCCAGAGTTACGGAGGGACGGTGAAGCGCACGAGAAATTGAAACGGCCGCACGATTGGAACCGAGCAACCGTCGAACATTGTTTCGCGACGTTTCCATAATGCGTTTTCGTTTCGCTCGCATACCGCTTCTTTTCCCCTAGTCTCTGAGACGCGTTTTCGAGCCGTTCTTCTACTATCGATTCTCGTAGAGAGAAGGGACCGGGTAGTCTGGAAGTGGAACCCGCATCTTGCGTGTACCGTACACGGAATTGAGAGGACCGGCCGTGAAGCTCGTTTTAAAGCCGTGCGTCTGACACCCAACTCTTGCGCGCCAATTTCGCGGCAAGAGATAATATGGGACGAATGACCGGCAAAGAGCCAGCTGTGAAGTCTGTTTTTTTAATCGAATCCGTGGACGTGTGTATGCCGTAGCGTCGCTCGTCGTGTTCGTTCATGGTCGTTCCGAGAGAAAGAACGAAAGCGGTAACGAAGGGACCGGCCGTGAAGCTCGTTTTAAAGCCGCGCGTCTGACACCCAACTCTTGCGCGCCAATTTCGCGGCAAGAGATAACATGGGACGAATGACCGGCAAAGAGCCAGCTGTGAAGTCTTTTTTCATTATTTGCTTTCAATCGATCGATCGGTACGATTCGTGCAACGTTTCGCGCGATGCGACGCGAAAACATGCGCGCAACAATAGATGCGTCTGATCGGAAGAACGCGAGGGTCGACTGCACGCGATGGATTCAGTATCGGGTAGGATACAAAATATATCCCCGTCGTTTCCACGCGTGCGAGTCTTCTGCGTCTTTCGCGGGTTTTTGAATGCACTATACGCCCGGAACGTCGAGAAATATATACATATTACTTGAACGTTTTTCGTCTCGAAAGGCTTCGGTGTCGTCTCCAAGGCGACGCCTGAATCTCCTTCGCGCGCTGGTCGGAGATTCAGGTATCAACTTTTATCTTCTCTTTGAAAGAAGAGAGATATTAGGTCGAACAAATGAGAATAAAATTATATATGTGAAATATAAAATTTATACGATTACCCTGAACGGTGGATCACTTGGCTCGTGGGTCGATGAAGAACGCAGCTAATTGCGCGTCAACGTGTGAACTGCAGGACACATGAACATCGACATTTCGAACGCACATTGCGGTCCACGGATACAATTCCTGGACCACGCCTGGCTGAGGGTCGTTTACGTACCATACACTGCTTGCGTAGCTCTGTCAAATCCCCGCCGTCGTTCACCTCTTCGGATCGAACGTTTTTTTACCGAAGGGCGCAAAGAACGTTTCTGAGTCGGGTTAAGAGAAGGATGCTACGTACGAGCGAACGATGGGTGTCTCGTCGGCGTTTGTCGCGGACACGCGAAAATTCTGTGAATTTCACGGACAGTGTACGTTCTAGTTGTTGCAAAACGATCGGAATCGTTTGTATGGACTCGCGTGAGTGTTCGCGGCGTCGTGCGTCGTTCAATTACGACCGCCCGCGGATACCGCTCCACTGCGATATGGATCTGAGCGACAACTTTTTCGGCTGTTCGTGAGATGAACGGTTTCGTGTGTTTAGAAAAATTTTTTTTCCCGCGCTCCCGACGTCACCTGAAATGATGCGTCAGAGGTGAAAGAAAATATTAAGAAGTCGAGAGAGAGAGAGACTACACACGTTTTATTCATATTTTGTATACCGTGCGTGAGACGGATGTGCACGACACGTCGTATGTCGGTATATTACCGACTGGCCCCAGGGAGATTGTTTTCTTCCTCTCTTACGAATGAGATGTACGTTTCGGAGGATCGTCGTTACCGAAACACACGGCAAAACGAGACTTCTCGCAGCAGAACCTTTATACACAATACACATCGACTCTTTTTACCCCGAGAGAGAGAGAAAAGGTGTATTTCTTTTTTTTATTTTTCGAATTCGACGCACGAACGCTTTGACGACTGGAGAAAAACACGGTGTGTGTTAAAATCGTGCGGGACGAGCATGCGTATTCGTAACGGGTCGAATAGTTCTTATTCCCCGTCGTCGCGTGTCCTCGCTGGACCACCACCGTGCGCTTCCGCCACGTTCAGTTGAATTTCGAAATATATATATATAAAAAGAATCACCATATACTCTCTTTCGGGAGGTGTATTTTTATCGGTTTCTGCTATAGAGAAGAGACGGAGATCGTGTTGTGAGGTGTAACGTTTCTGTATCCCCGTTTCGGAGGATCGTCGTTATCGGCGGAACACACGTCAAAACGAGACTTCTCGCAGAACCTTTATACACAATACACATCGACTCTTTTACCCCGAGAGAGAGAAAAGGTGTTTTTCTTTTTTTTTTATTTTTCGAATTCGACGCACGAACGCTTTGACGACTGGAGAAAAACACGGTGTGTGTTAAAATCGTGCGGGACGAGCATGCGTATTCGTAACGGGTCGAATAGTTCTTATTCCCCGTCGTCGCGTGTCCTCGCTGGACCACCACCGTGCGCTTCCGCCACGTTCAGTTGTATTTCGAAATATATATATATATATATAAAAAGAATCACCATATACTCTCTTTCGGGAGGTGTATTTTTATCGGTTTCTGCTATAGAGAAGAGACGGACGATCGTGTGTGACACCACGTGGTAACGTTTCCGTATCCCCGTAAAATACGTTTATCTTTTCTCGTAGAAAAGAGAGAGGAAGAGGCAGGAGCTCCTCTTTGGCGAGGCTTTCGAACGTCGCGTCCCGTCCGCCGGAATATAATGATATAAATATATAACCGCCGCCGACTTTGTGCGAAAGCGTTGAAACGAACGCGTCGGTCGCCCCATGGTGTGTGTTTGTCGTGTCTTCTTTTCCTCTTCTGCACTTCTCTTCACTGTCGATCGCGAGACCGCGCGAGATCCGCTTCGGTCGTCCAGTCCCCGAAAATTCTTCTCGGACGGGCGTTAAAGTTAACCGGAGCGCGAGATCGTCTAGCGAGAGTCTTTTTCGCGATCGAGTAAAAT
>NW_027475299.1:40000-45000 GCF_051020985.1 Nomia melanderi | reverse complement strand
GCGAAACTTGGAGGAACGAACGATAGAGAGGAAGAAAATTTTCTTCTCTTTCGTTCGTTTCTTCTCCATTTTTTTTTCGCTCCGATGAAAAGCAATACGCCGCTGGAACTTTGAAATCGGCGCGCTCGAGCGAAACTTGGAGGAACGAACGACAGAGAGGAAAAAATTTTTCTCTTCTTTCGTTCGTTTCTCCGTTTTTTTTCGCTCAGTTGAAAAGCAATACGCCGCTGGAACTTTGAAAAATAACGAGATAAAAAAAAATTTTGTACATTTTTTCATCGTTATTCGTACACGACTTAAGCGTTGGAAAATTTTTAAACCGAATTTTGAAAAATTTTATTCCTGACCGTTGGGACTTGGAAAAATTTCGAGTCAGCCGGTTTGGCCGGTTCGACTTACCGCGAGACGGAGAAAAGTAGATTCGGTCGATCTGTTTTTCGCAGTTTTTGTGAAAAAAAAATTTTGGTCAATTTTTTCAACGTTAAAAACGTGTTCGGGCTGCCTTTTTATCCATGGATTAAGCGCCGAAAAATTTTTAAAACGCATAATAAAAAAGTTTATTCTTGACCGCAGGGACTTAGAAAAATTTCGGGTCGCCGCGTTCGACCTGCTGGCATTACCGCGCGGCCTGGACAGCCCGCTTCGACCGATACATTTTTTTCATTTTCAGAGAAAAAAAAATTTTTGTCAATTTTTTCAACCTTAAAAACGTTAATAAACTGCACTCTTATGCACGGATTAAGCATTGAAAAATTTTTAAAACATGTAATAAAAAAGTTTATTCTTGACCGTTCGGACTTAGAAAAATTTCGAGTACCTCGGATCGCCGGCTGGAATTACCGCACGGCCTGGACAGCCCGCATCGACCGATACATTTTTTCCATTTTCAGTGAAAAAAAAATTTTTGTCAATTTTCTCAACGTTAAAAACGTTAATAAACTGCGTTTTTATGCGTGGATTAAACATTGAAAAAATTTTGAAATATGTGATGAAAAAGTTTACTCTTGACCGTTCGGACTTAGAAAAATTTCGAGTACCTCGGATCGCCGGCTGGAATTACCGCACGGCCTGGACAGCCCGCATCGACCGATACATTTTTTCCATTTTCAGTGAAAAAAAAATTTTTGTCAATTTTCTTAACGTTAAAAACGTTAATAAACTGCGTTTTTATGCGTGGATTAAACATTAAAAAAATTTTGAAATATGTGATGAAAAAGTTTACTCTTGACCGTCGGGACTTAGAAAAATTTCGAGTACCCCGGATCGCCTGCTGGAATTACCGCACGGCCTGGATAGCCCGCATCGACCGATACATTTTTTCCATTTTCAGTGAAAAAAAAATTTTTGTCAATTTTCTCAACGTTAAAAACGTTAATAAACTGCGTTTTTATGCGTGGATTAAACATTAAAAAAATTTTGAAATATGTGATGAAAAAGTTTACTCTTGACCGTTCGGACTTAGAAAAATTTCGAGTACCTCGGATCGCCGGCTGGAATTACCGCACGGCATGGACAGCCCGCATCGACCGATACATTTTTTCCATTTTCAGTGAAAAAAAAATTTTTGTCAATTTTCTCAACGTTAAAAACGTTAATAAACTGCGTTTTTATGCGTGGATTAAACATTAAAAAAATTTTGAAATATGTGATGAAAAAGTTTACTCTTGACCGTCGGGACTTAGAAAAATTTCGAGTACCCCGGATCGCCTGCTGGAATTACCGCACGGCCTGGATAGCCCGCATCGACCGATACATTTTTTCCATTTTCAGTGAAAAAAAAATTTTTGTCAATTTTCTCAACGTTAAAAACGTTAATAAACTGCGTTTTTATGCGTGGATTAAACATTAAAAAAATTTTGAAATATGTGATGAAAAAGTTTACTCTTGACCGTCGGGACTTAGAAAAATTTCGAGTACCCCGGATCGCCTGCTGGCATTACCGCACGGCCTGGACAGCTCGCTCCGACGAATCGGTTTTTTCCATTTTTTCCGAAAAATAAATTTTTGTAATTTTTTTTAATGTCAAAAACGTTAATAAACGTCATGTTTACGCATGGATTAAACATTGAAATAATTTTAAAACGCTTATTAAAAAAGTTGTTGTCGACCGTGGGACTTAGAAAAATTTCGGGAAGTCCGATTCGCCTGCTGGAATTACCGCACGGGCTGGACACCTCGCTCCGACGAATCGGTTTTTTCCATTTTTTTTGAAAAATAAATTTTTGTAATTTTTTTTAATGTTAAAAACGTTAATAAACGTCATGTTTACGCATGGATTAAACATTGAAATAATTTTAAAACGCTTATTAAAAAAGTTGGTGTCGACCGTGGGACTTAGAAAAATTTCGGGAAGTCCGATTCGCCTGCTGGAATTACCGCACGGGCTGGACACCTCGCTCCGACGAATCGGTTTTTTCCATTTTTTCCGAAAAATAAATTTTTGTAATTTTTTTTAATGTTAAAAACGTTAATAAACGTCATGTTTACGCATGGATTAAACATTGAAATAATTTTAAAACGCTTATTAAAAAAGTTGGTGTCGACCGTGGGACTTAGAAAAATTTCGGGAAGTCCGATTCGCCTGCTGGAATTACCGCACGGGCTGGACACCTCGCTCCGACGAATCGGTTTTTTCCATTTTTTTTGAAAAATAAATTTTTGTAATTTTTTTTAATGTTAAAAACGTTAATAAACGTCATGTTTACGCATGGATTAAACATTGAAATAATTTTAAAACGCTTATTAAAAAAGTTGGTGTCGACCGTGGGACTTAGAAAAATTTCGGGAAGTCCGATTCGCCTGCTGGAATTACCGCACGGGCTGGACACCTCGCTCCGACGAATCGGTTTTTTCCATTTTTTCCGAAAAATAAATTTTTGTAATTTTTTTTAATGTCAAAAACGTTAATAAACGTCATGTTTACGCATGGATTAAACATTGAAATAATTTTAAAACGCTTATTAAAAAAGTTGTTGTCGACCGTGGGACTTAGAAAAATTTCGGGAAGTCCGATTCGCCTGCTGGAATTACCGCACGGGCTGGACACCTCGCTCCGACGAATCGGTTTTTTCCATTTTTTTTGAAAAATAAATTTTTGTAATTTTTTTTAATGTTAAAAACGTTAATAAACGTCATGTTTACGCATGGATTAAACATTGAAATAATTTTAAAACGCTTATTAAAAAAGTTGGTGTCGACCGTGGGACTTAGAAAAATTTCGGGAAGTCCGATTCGCCTGCTGGAATTACCGCACGGGCTGGACACCTCGCTCCGACGAATCGGTTTTTTCCATTTTTTTTGAAAAATAAATTTTTGTAATTTTTTTTAATGTTAAAAACGTTAATAAACGTCATGTTTACGCATGGATTAAACATTGAAATAATTTTAAAACGCTTATTAAAAAAGTTGTTGTCGACCGTGGGACTTAGAAAAATTTCGGGAAGTCCGATTCGCCTGCTGGAATTACCGCACGGGCTGGACACCTCGCTCCGACGAATCGGTTTTTTCCATTTTTTTTGAAAAATAAATTTTTGTAATTTTTTTTAATGTTAAAAACGTTAATAAACGTCATGTTTACGCATGGATTAAACATTGAAATAATTTTAAAACGCTTATTAAAAAAGTTGGTGTCGACCGTGGGACTTAGAAAAATTTCGGGAAGTCCGATTCGCCTGCTGGAATTACCGCACGGGCTGGACACCTCGCTCCGACGAATCGGTTTTTTCCATTTTTTTTGAAAAATAAATTTTTGTAATTTTTTTTAATGTTAAAAACGTTAATAAACGTCATGTTTACGCATGGATTAAACATTGAAATAATTTTAAAACGCTTATTAAAAAAGTTGGTGTCGACCGTGGGACTTAGAAAAATTTCGGGAAGTCCGATTCGCCTGCTGGAATTACCGCACGGGCTGGACACCTCGCTCCGACGAATCGGTTTTTTCCATTTTTTTTGAAAAATAAATTTTTGTAATTTTTTTTAATGTTAAAAACGTTAATAAACGTCATGTTTACGCATGGATTAAACATTGAAATAATTTTAAAACGCTTATTAAAAAAGTTGGTGTCGACCGTGGGACTTAGAAAAATTTCGGGAAGTCCGATTCGCCTGCTGGAATTACCGCACGGGCTGGACACCTCGCTCCGACGAATCGGTTTTTTCCATTTTTTTTGAAAAATAAATTTTTGTAATTTTTTTTAATGTTAAAAACGTTAATAAACGTCATGTTTACGCATGGATTAAACATTGAAATAATTTTAAAACGCTTATTAAAAAAGTTGGTGTCGACCGTGGGACTTAGAAAAATTTCGGGAAGTCCGATTCGCCTGCTGGAATTACCGCACGGGCTGGACACCTCGCTCCGACGAATCGGTTTTTTCCATTTTTTTTGAAAAATAAATTTTTGTAATTTTTTTTAATGTTAAAAACGTTAATAAACGTCATGTTTACGCATGGATTAAACATTGAAATAATTTTAAAACGCTTATTAAAAAAGTTTACTCTTGACCGTGGGGACTTAGAAAAATTCCGGCTTGCACGGATTCGACCACTCTGTTTTTCGGAGTTTCTGAGAAAAATAAATTTTTGTAATTTTTTTCATTATGATTTCTGAGTTCTCCCAGTAGTTTAATGTAAGGATTAAGCATTTAAAAATTTTTAAATCGAATATTAAAAAAGTTTACTCTTGCAATTTTTGGAAAAAAAAAATTCTAAAAAATTTTTCTTTCGGTGGAAACTAACGTTTAATATGTACAATAACGATTTATCGAATAAAAATCGTATGTTAATATATGTTCGAATCGACCATAGTTTCAGCGGCTAAGTACCAGCAGCCCGGCCGGTTGGTCTGTACGCGCGGCAGTTTACCACCATAAGCGCCCGTGCTGAGCGGCCGGCGCCGCGGTCGTCGCGGCCGCCCGTTTGGTTACTATAAGAGAGCACGTCGGTTCGAGCGGACCGGTCGGCGCAGCGGCGGGCGAGCGGCTATTCTACGATCTCGG
>NW_027475299.1:30000-35000 GCF_051020985.1 Nomia melanderi | reverse complement strand
TAAAACGCGAATTAATACTATGAAAACTTACGTCTCTCGACGATGGGACGATCCACGCGAAGAGTTGTTTACGTGCACGCGTATGGTGCGATTGCGTCGATTCGCTTTTCTGTACGGGGAGAAATAGAACGTTGAGTTGACTTATCGGGTCTTCGTTGGAATTACCGTCGCTGGCATTGTAAACTCCAGATGACCTTGTGATTCCTTCGTCGGGCACTGGTAAAGGGTGGCGATGATGCGTTCTATAATAGAAATACCCGTCGTAGCGTTTCTTCCGAGTCAACCCGCTCACGAAACTCTCTCTCTCGTCGTGGAATCCCCGCGTCGGAGAGTAAAACGCCGAAGGCTTACTATGAAACTTACGTCTCTCGACGATGGGACGATCCACGCGAAGAGTTGTTACGTGCACGCGTATGGTGCGATTGCGTCGATTCGCTTTTCTGTACGGGGAGTAATAGAACGTTGAGTTGACTTATCGGGTCTTCGTTGGAATTACCGTCGCTGGCATTGTAAACTCCAGATGACCTTGTGATTCCTTCGTCGGGCACTGGTAAAGGGTGGCGATGATGCGTTCTATAATAGAAATACCCGTCGTAGCGTTTCTTCCGAGTCAACCCGCTCACGAAACTCTCTCTCGTCGTGGAATCCCCGCGTCGGAGAGTAAAACGCGAATTCATAGTATGGAAACTTACGTCTCTCGACGATGGGACGATCCACGCGAAGAGTTGTTACGTGCACGCGTATGGTGCGATTGCGTCGATTCGCTTTTCTGTACGGGGAGCAATAGAACGTTGAGTTGACTTATCGGGTCTTCGTTGGAATTACCGTCGCTGGCATTGTAAACTCCAGATGACCTTGTGATTCCTTCGTCGGGCACTGGTAAAGGGTGGCGATGATGCGTTCTATAATAGAAATACCCGTCGTAGCGTTTCTTCCGAGTCAACCCGCTCACGAAACTCTCTCTCGTCGTGGAATCCCCGCGTCGGAGAGTAAAACGCGAATTCATAGTATGGAAACTTACGTCTCTCGACGATGGGACGATCCACGCGAAGAGTTGTTACGTGCACGCGTATGGTGCGATTGCGTCGATTCGCTTTTCTGTACGGGGAGCAATAGAACGTTGAGTTGACTTATCGGGTCTTCGTTGGAATTACCGTCGCTGGCATTGTAAACTCCAGATGACCTTGTGATTCCTTCGTCGGGCACTGGTAAAGGGTGGCGATGATGCGTTCTATAATAGAAATACCCGTCGTAGCGTTTCTTCCGAGTCAACCCGCTCACGAAACTCTCTCTCGTCGTGGAATCCCCGCGTCGGAGGGTAAAACGCGATATATAATAGTATATGCCAGTGGTTCGCGCGCGTCGTCTCTGAGATACGCGGTCGACAGAGTTCCGAAAACACGTGATGTGCCACGATTTCCGTGCGTCTTACATCTTTCGACGATGGGACGATCCACGCGAAGAGAACGTTCGTGCTTGCGTGAGGTGCAACAGCGTCGATTCGCTTTTCTGTACGGGGAGAAATAGAACGTTGAGTTGACTTATCGGGTCTTCGTTGGAATTACCGTCGCTGGCATTGTAAACTCCAGATGACCTTGTGATTCCTTCGTCGGGCACTGGTAAAGGGTGGCGATGATTCGTTCTATAATAGTAATACCCGTCGTAGCGTTTCGACCGATGTCACCCGCCACGAAAGTCTCTCTCGACGTGGAAACCCCGCGCCGAAGAGTAAACGCGAAGGCTTACCATACGAAAGAAAACGGTATTATACGCCTGTGGTATGTGCGTCTCGGCTCTGTGATACGCGATCGGCAGAGTTACAAAAAAACGTTGATGGGCCACGATTTCCGTGCGTCTTACATCTTTCGACGATGGGACGATCCACGCGAAGAGTAGTTACGTGCTCGCGCGAGGTGCGATAGCGTCGATTCGCTTTTCTGTACGGGGAGAAATAGAACGATGAGTTGACTTATCGGGTCTTCGTTGGAATTACCGTCGCTGGCATTGTGAACTCCAGATGACCTTGTGATTCCTTCGTCGGGCACTGGTAAAGGGTGGCGATGATTCGTTCTATAATAGAAATACCCGTCGTAGCGATTCGGCCGAGTCACCCGCCACGAAACTCTCTCTCGTCGTGGAATCCCCATGTCGGAGAGTAAAACGCGAAGGCTAACTATATATAAGAAATATATAGTATTATTTATGCCTGTGGTTCTCCGTTTGCCCTACTCTCAGATACGCGACTCGGAGAGTTACGAATAATCGTGATGGACCACGATTTCTGTACGTCTTACATCTTTCGACGATGGGACGATCCACGCGAAGAGATCATTCCTGCTTGCGTGAGGTGCGATAGCGCCGATTCGCTTTTCTGTACGGGGAGAAATAGAACGATGAGTTGACTTATCGGGTCTTCGTTGGAATTACCGTCGCTGGCATTGTAAACTCCAGATGACCTTGTGATTCCTTCGTCGGGCACTGGTAAAGGGTGGCGATGATTCGTTCTATAATAGAAATACCCGTCGTAGCGATTCGGCCGTGTCACCCGCCACGAAAATCTCTCTCGTCGTGGAATCCCCGCGTCGTAGAGTAAACGCGAAGGCTTGCTATAGAAGACTATAGTTTATACGCCTGTGGTTCACCGGTTGCCTGCTCTCCGGGGTACGCGATCGCGCAGGAGTTACGGAAGAACTTGATGGGCCACGATCTCCAAGCGGCTATATCTTTCGACGATGGGACGATTCACGCGAAGAGAACGTTCGTGCATGCGTGAGGTGCGATAGCGTTGATTCGCTTGTCTGTACGGGGAGAAATAGAACGATGAGTTGACTTATCGGGTCTTCGTTGGAATTACCGTCGCTGGCATTGTAAACTCCAGATGACCTTGTGATTCCTTCGTCGGGCACTGGTAAAGGGTGGCGATGATTCGTTCTATAATAGAAATACCCGTCGTAGCGTTTCGACCGATGTCACCCGCCACGAAATTCTCTCTCGTCGTGGAATCCCCGCGTCGGAGAGTAACCGCCGAAGGCTTGCTATAGAAGACTATAGTTTATACGCCTGTGGTTCACCGGTTGCCGGCTCTCCGGGGCACGCGATCGCGCGAAGGTTACGGAGGGACGTGAAGCGCCCGAGCAATGAAACGTCCGCAGGAGGAAACGAGCAACCGCCGAACATTGTTTCGCGACGTTTCCATAATGTATTGTCGTTTCGCTCGCATCCCGCTTCTTTCCCCTAGTTTCCTCGACGCGTAGTTTCGCAGCCTTAGTGGACGAATCATTCTCGATTCGAGGAAAGATATGCAGTGGGGCGTGCAATGAGCCCGCCAGAGACCACGATCTCCAATGCGTCTTTACATCTTTCGACGATGGGATGATCCACGCGAAGAGAACGTTCGTGCTTGCGCGAGGTGCGTTAGCGTCGATTCGCTTTTCTGTACGGGGAGAAATAGAACGATGAGTTGACTTATCGGGTCTTCGTTGGAATTACCGTCGCTGGCATTGTAAACTCCAGATGACCTTGTGATTCCTTCGTCGGGCACTGGTAAAGGGTGGCGATGATTCGTTCTATAATAGAAATACCCGTCGTAGCGATTCGGCCGAGTCACCCGCCACGAAACTGTCTCTCTTTCGTCGTGGAAACCCCGCGTCGGAGAGTAAAACGCGCGAAGGCTGTGACTGTAACATATATATATACAGTATACAATGCCTGTGGTTTTTGCGCGTGTCGGCTCTTCGGTATACGCGATCGGCCAGAGTTACGGAGGGACGGTGAAGCGCACGAGAAATTGAAACGGCCGCACGATTGGAACCGAGCAACCGTCGAACATTGTTTCGCGACGTTTCCATAATGCGTTTTCGTTTCGCTCGCATACCGCTTCTTTTCCCCTAGTCTCTGAGACGCGTTTTCGAGCCGTTCTTCTACTATCGATTCTCGTAGAGAGAAGGGACCGGGTAGTCTGGAAGTGGAACCCGCATCTTGCGTGTACCGTACACGGAATTGAGAGGACCGGCCGTGAAGCTCGTTTTAAAGCCGTGCGTCTGACACCCAACTCTTGCGCGCCAATTTCGCGGCAAGAGATAATATGGGACGAATGACCGGCAAAGAGCCAGCTGTGAAGTCTGTTTTTTTAATCGAATCCGTGGACGTGTGTATGCCGTAGCGTCGCTCGTCGTGTTCGTTCATGGTCGTTCCGAGAGAAAGAACGAAAGCGGTAACGAAGGGACCGGCCGTGAAGCTCGTTTTAAAGCCGCGCGTCTGACACCCAACTCTTGCGCGCCAATTTCGCGGCAAGAGATAACATGGGACGAATGACCGGCAAAGAGCCAGCTGTGAAGTCTTTTTTCATTATTTGCTTTCAATCGATCGATCGGTACGATTCGTGCAACGTTTCGCGCGATGCGACGCGAAAACATGCGCGCAACAATAGATGCGTCTGATCGGAAGAACGCGAGGGTCGACTGCACGCGATGGATTCAGTATCGGGTAGGATACAAAATATATCCCCGTCGTTTCCACGCGTGCGAGTCTTCTGCGTCTTTCGCGGGTTTTTGAATGCACTATACGCCCGGAACGTCGAGAAATATATACATATTACTTGAACGTTTTTCGTCTCGAAAGGCTTCGGTGTCGTCTCCAAGGCGACGCCTGAATCTCCTTCGCGCGCTGGTCGGAGATTCAGGTATCAACTTTTATCTTCTCTTTGAAAGAAGAGAGATATTAGGTCGAACAAATGAGAATAAAATTATATATGTGAAATATAAAATTTATACGATTACCCTGAACGGTGGATCACTTGGCTCGTGGGTCGATGAAGAACGCAGCTAATTGCGCGTCAACGTGTGAACTGCAGGACACATGAACATCGACATTTCGAACGCACATTGCGGTCCACGGATACAATTCCTGGACCACGCCTGGCTGAGGGTCGTTTACGTACCATACACTGCTTGCGTAGCTCTGTCAAATCCCCGCCGTCGTTCACCTCTTCGGATCGAACG
>NW_027475299.1:17500-22500 GCF_051020985.1 Nomia melanderi | reverse complement strand
ATTCTTGACCGTTCGGACTTAGAAAAATTTCGAGTACCTCGGATCGCCGGCTGGAATTACCGCACGGCCTGGACAGCCCGCATCGACCGATACATTTTTTCCATTTTCAGTGAAAAAAAAATTTTTGTCAATTTTCTCAACGTTAAAAACGTTAATAAACTGCGTTTTTATGCGTGGATTAAACATTGAAAAAATTTTGAAATATGTGATGAAAAAGTTTACTCTTGACCGTTCGGACTTAGAAAAATTTCGAGTACCTCGGATCGCCGGCTGGAATTACCGCACGGCCTGGACAGCCCGCATCGACCGATACATTTTTTCCATTTTCAGTGAAAAAAAAATTTTTGTCAATTTTCTTAACGTTAAAAACGTTAATAAACTGCGTTTTTATGCGTGGATTAAACATTAAAAAAATTTTGAAATATGTGATGAAAAAGTTTACTCTTGACCGTCGGGACTTAGAAAAATTTCGAGTACCCCGGATCGCCTGCTGGAATTACCGCACGGCCTGGATAGCCCGCATCGACCGATACATTTTTTCCATTTTCAGTGAAAAAAAAATTTTTGTCAATTTTCTCAACGTTAAAAACGTTAATAAACTGCGTTTTTATGCGTGGATTAAACATTAAAAAAATTTTGAAATATGTGATGAAAAAGTTTACTCTTGACCGTTCGGACTTAGAAAAATTTCGAGTACCTCGGATCGCCGGCTGGAATTACCGCACGGCATGGACAGCCCGCATCGACCGATACATTTTTTCCATTTTCAGTGAAAAAAAAATTTTTGTCAATTTTCTCAACGTTAAAAACGTTAATAAACTGCGTTTTTATGCGTGGATTAAACATTAAAAAAATTTTGAAATATGTGATGAAAAAGTTTACTCTTGACCGTCGGGACTTAGAAAAATTTCGAGTACCCCGGATCGCCTGCTGGAATTACCGCACGGCCTGGATAGCCCGCATCGACCGATACATTTTTTCCATTTTCAGTGAAAAAAAAATTTTTGTCAATTTTCTCAACGTTAAAAACGTTAATAAACTGCGTTTTTATGCGTGGATTAAACATTAAAAAAATTTTGAAATATGTGATGAAAAAGTTTACTCTTGACCGTCGGGACTTAGAAAAATTTCGAGTACCCCGGATCGCCTGCTGGCATTACCGCACGGCCTGGACAGCTCGCTCCGACGAATCGGTTTTTTCCATTTTTTCCGAAAAATAAATTTTTGTAATTTTTTTTAATGTCAAAAACGTTAATAAACGTCATGTTTACGCATGGATTAAACATTGAAATAATTTTAAAACGCTTATTAAAAAAGTTGTTGTCGACCGTGGGACTTAGAAAAATTTCGGGAAGTCCGATTCGCCTGCTGGAATTACCGCACGGGCTGGACACCTCGCTCCGACGAATCGGTTTTTTCCATTTTTTTTGAAAAATAAATTTTTGTAATTTTTTTTAATGTTAAAAACGTTAATAAACGTCATGTTTACGCATGGATTAAACATTGAAATAATTTTAAAACGCTTATTAAAAAAGTTGGTGTCGACCGTGGGACTTAGAAAAATTTCGGGAAGTCCGATTCGCCTGCTGGAATTACCGCACGGGCTGGACACCTCGCTCCGACGAATCGGTTTTTTCCATTTTTTCCGAAAAATAAATTTTTGTAATTTTTTTTAATGTTAAAAACGTTAATAAACGTCATGTTTACGCATGGATTAAACATTGAAATAATTTTAAAACGCTTATTAAAAAAGTTGGTGTCGACCGTGGGACTTAGAAAAATTTCGGGAAGTCCGATTCGCCTGCTGGAATTACCGCACGGGCTGGACACCTCGCTCCGACGAATCGGTTTTTTCCATTTTTTTTGAAAAATAAATTTTTGTAATTTTTTTTAATGTTAAAAACGTTAATAAACGTCATGTTTACGCATGGATTAAACATTGAAATAATTTTAAAACGCTTATTAAAAAAGTTGGTGTCGACCGTGGGACTTAGAAAAATTTCGGGAAGTCCGATTCGCCTGCTGGAATTACCGCACGGGCTGGACACCTCGCTCCGACGAATCGGTTTTTTCCATTTTTTCCGAAAAATAAATTTTTGTAATTTTTTTTAATGTCAAAAACGTTAATAAACGTCATGTTTACGCATGGATTAAACATTGAAATAATTTTAAAACGCTTATTAAAAAAGTTGTTGTCGACCGTGGGACTTAGAAAAATTTCGGGAAGTCCGATTCGCCTGCTGGAATTACCGCACGGGCTGGACACCTCGCTCCGACGAATCGGTTTTTTCCATTTTTTTTGAAAAATAAATTTTTGTAATTTTTTTTAATGTTAAAAACGTTAATAAACGTCATGTTTACGCATGGATTAAACATTGAAATAATTTTAAAACGCTTATTAAAAAAGTTGTTGTCGACCGTGGGACTTAGAAAAATTTCGGGAAGTCCGATTCGCCTGCTGGAATTACCGCACGGGCTGGACACCTCGCTCCGACGAATCGGTTTTTTCCATTTTTTTTGAAAAATAAATTTTTGTAATTTTTTTTAATGTTAAAAACGTTAATAAACGTCATGTTTACGCATGGATTAAACATTGAAATAATTTTAAAACGCTTATTAAAAAAGTTGTTGTCGACCGTGGGACTTAGAAAAATTTCGGGAAGTCCGATTCGCCTGCTGGAATTACCGCACGGGCTGGACACCTCGCTCCGACGAATCGGTTTTTTCCATTTTTTTTGAAAAATAAATTTTTGTAATTTTTTTTAATGTTAAAAACGTTAATAAACGTCATGTTTACGCATGGATTAAACATTGAAATAATTTTAAAACGCTTATTAAAAAAGTTGGTGTCGACCGTGGGACTTAGAAAAATTTCGGGAAGTCCGATTCGCCTGCTGGAATTACCGCACGGGCTGGACACCTCGCTCCGACGAATCGGTTTTTTCCATTTTTTTTGAAAAATAAATTTTTGTAATTTTTTTTAATGTTAAAAACGTTAATAAACGTCATGTTTACGCATGGATTAAACATTGAAATAATTTTAAAACGCTTATTAAAAAAGTTGGTGTCGACCGTGGGACTTAGAAAAATTTCGGGAAGTCCGATTCGCCTGCTGGAATTACCGCACGGGCTGGACACCTCGCTCCGACGAATCGGTTTTTTCCATTTTTTTTGAAAAATAAATTTTTGTAATTTTTTTTAATGTTAAAAACGTTAATAAACGTCATGTTTACGCATGGATTAAACATTGAAATAATTTTAAAACGCTTATTAAAAAAGTTGGTGTCGACCGTGGGACTTAGAAAAATTTCGGGAAGTCCGATTCGCCTGCTGGAATTACCGCACGGGCTGGACACCTCGCTCCGACGAATCGGTTTTTTCCATTTTTTTTGAAAAATAAATTTTTGTAATTTTTTTTAATGTTAAAAACGTTAATAAACGTCATGTTTACGCATGGATTAAACATTGAAATAATTTTAAAACGCTTATTAAAAAAGTTTACTCTTGACCGTGGGGACTTAGAAAAATTCCGGCTTGCACGGATTCGACCACTCTGTTTTTCGGAGTTTCTGAGAAAAATAAATTTTTGTAATTTTTTTCATTATGATTTCTGAGTTCTCCCAGTAGTTTAATGTAAGGATTAAGCATTTAAAAATTTTTAAATCGAATATTAAAAAAGTTTACTCTTGCAATTTTTGGAAAAAAAAAATTCTAAAAAATTTTTCTTTCGGTGGAAACTAACGTTTAATATGTACAATAACGATTTATCGAATAAAAATCGTATGTTAATATATGTTCGAATCGACCATAGTTTCAGCGGCTAAGTACCAGCAGCCCGGCCGGTTGGTCTGTACGCGCGGCAGTTTACCACCATAAGCGCCCGTGCTGAGCGGCCGGCGCCGCGGTCGTCGCGGCCGCCCGTTTGGTTACTATAAGAGAGCACGTCGGTTCGAGCGGACCGGTCGGCGCAGCGGCGGGCGAGCGGCTATTCTACGATCTCGGTCGAGAAGCAGTCGTTCAGCTCCTCGAGGTCCATTCCTCGACTGTTCTGTACCGCGTTCCGTTGCGAATTTTTCTCTACACAGCATGACCACGGGTCGGTGTCTCAGACCGAATGGCCCTTATGTGGTAAGCCCAGAATGTTGGGTTGGATACAACGTATATTCGTTATACTTGTACGACTCTCACATCAACTCTCAGAAACCCAAAAGGGGTTTTCTATCCGAGCGAAAATATATTTTTCGTATACAAAAATTTAATGGCAAAGACCAAACGAAATACTACACACAAAAAGGGGCGACGAACAAAAATTGTTCGAATGAAATATAATATATACATATAAAATTGAGGTGTCCTAAGAGAGAAATACATAAACTAAGAGGTATATATTATAAGAAATATATATTATTTCTGGGCAAAGAAGAGAGAACGAAAAGAAGAGTATGATCTTTAACGCGAGGGCCTCGACATGGGTACGCCTAGCATGGTTCGCGCTTTCTCGATATGTCCAGCATGTTAACGTACGCGGTCTTCGGACTTCGTGCGTTATGTCCGTGCTTACACGATGGAGAGCGCTCGAGCATACGTGCTTACAAACCTGAAAGTCGATGTGACATCCGAGATTCTTTTTCTTCTAAAAAGATCTCGGAGAGATACACGGGAGAGTTTGAAATTTTTGGAGGTCCTCCTGATGTATATGCGCGGATATACCCATGTGGTAATTCGTGCGGAGTTGGTAATCTAATAGTGGAGCGAAATTTACCAACTCGAAAGAGAAGAGAGAAGAGAGTAGAGAGAAGAGAGAGGAGAAAGAGAACTGTCTTAAAGACGAGAAAAAGTATCGTCGATCCGACTCTTAAGGGGAGAGAGTCGGCGACTAAGATATATATATACATACATATTTTTGCTTCGTATGATGAAAATTTACTCGAAGCTCCCTGGTTGATCCTGCCAGTAGTCATATGCTTGTCTCAAAGATTAAGCCATGCATGTCTCAGTAC
>NW_027475299.1:7500-15000 GCF_051020985.1 Nomia melanderi | reverse complement strand
ATAATAGAAATACCCGTCGTAGCGATTCGGCCGAGACACCCGCCACGAAACACTCTCTCGTCGTGGAATCCCCGCGTCGGAGAGTAAAACGCGCGAAGGCTTACTATGAGAGAAGAAATAGTATATGCCGGTGGTTCGCGTGTGTAGGCTCTATACGAAATTGCGATTCAAGAGAGTAGGAAAAGACGCGATGAACCACGATTTCCGTGCGTCTTACGTCTCTCGACGATGGGACGATCCACGCGAAGAGTTGTTACGTGCTCGCGCGAGGTGCGATAGCGTCGATTCGCTTTTCTGTACGGGGAGAAATAGAACGATGAGCTGACTTATCGGGTCTTCGTTGGAATTACCGTCGCTGGCATTGTAAACTCCAGATGACCTTGTGATTCCTTCGTCGGGCACTGGTAAAGGGTGGCGATGATTCGTTCTATAATAGAAATACCCGTCGTAGCGTTTCGGCCTAGTCACCCGCCACGAAACACTCTCTCGTCGTGGAATCCCCGCGTCGGAGAGTAAAACGCCGAAGGCTTACTTATGAAACTTACGTCTCTCGACGATGGGACGATCCACGCGAAGAGTTGTTACGTGCACGCGTATGGTGCGATTGCGTCGATTCGCTTTTCTGTACGGGGAGCAATAGAACGTTGAGTTGACTTATCGGGTCTTCGTTGGAATTACCGTCGCTGGCATTGTAAACTCCAGATGACCTTGTGATTCCTTCGTCGGGCACTGGTAAAGGGTGGCGATGATGCGTTCTATAATAGAAATACCCGTCGTAGCGTTTCTTCCGAGTCAACCCGCTCACGAAACACTCTCTCGTCGTGGAATCCCCGCGTCGGAGAGTAAAACGCGAATTCATAGTATGGAAACTTACGTCTCTCGACGATGGGACGATCCACGCGAAGAGTTGTTACGTGCACGCGTATGGTGCGATTGCGTCGATTCGCTTTTCTGTACGGGGAGTAATAGAACGTTGAGTTGACTTATCGGGTCTTCGTTGGAATTACCGTCGCTGGCATTGTAAACTCCAGATGACCTTGTGATTCCTTCGTCGGGCACTGGTAAAGGGTGGCGATGATGCGTTCTATAATAGAAATACCCGTCGTAGCGTTTCTTCCGAGTCAACCCGCTCACGAAACTCTCTCTCGTCGTGGAATCCCCGCGTCGGAGAGTAAAACGCGAATTCATACTATGAAAACTTACGTCTCTCGACGATGGGACGATCCACGCGAAGAGTTGTTTACGGGCACGCGTATGGTGCGATTGCGTCGATTCGCTTTTCTGTACGGGGAGAAATAGAACGTTGAGTTGACTTATCGGGTCTTCGTTGGAATTACCGTCGCTGGCATTGTAAACTCCAGATGACCTTGTGATTCCTTCGTCGGGCACTGGTAAAGGGTGGCGATGATGCGTTCTATAATAGAAATACCCGTCGTAGCGTTTCTTCCGAGTCAACCCGCTCACGAAACTCTCTCTCGTCGTGGAATCCCCGCGTCGGAGAGTAAAACGCGAATTAATACTATGAAAACTTACGTCTCTCGACGATGGGACGATCCACGCGAAGAGTTGTTTACGTGCACGCGTATGGTGCGATTGCGTCGATTCGCTTTTCTGTACGGGGAGAAATAGAACGTTGAGTTGACTTATCGGGTCTTCGTTGGAATTACCGTCGCTGGCATTGTAAACTCCAGATGACCTTGTGATTCCTTCGTCGGGCACTGGTAAAGGGTGGCGATGATGCGTTCTATAATAGAAATACCCGTCGTAGCGTTTCTTCCGAGTCAACCCGCTCACGAAACTCTCTCTCTCGTCGTGGAATCCCCGCGTCGGAGAGTAAAACGCCGAAGGCTTACTATGAAACTTACGTCTCTCGACGATGGGACGATCCACGCGAAGAGTTGTTACGTGCACGCGTATGGTGCGATTGCGTCGATTCGCTTTTCTGTACGGGGAGTAATAGAACGTTGAGTTGACTTATCGGGTCTTCGTTGGAATTACCGTCGCTGGCATTGTAAACTCCAGATGACCTTGTGATTCCTTCGTCGGGCACTGGTAAAGGGTGGCGATGATGCGTTCTATAATAGAAATACCCGTCGTAGCGTTTCTTCCGAGTCAACCCGCTCACGAAACTCTCTCTCGTCGTGGAATCCCCGCGTCGGAGAGTAAAACGCGAATTCATAGTATGGAAACTTACGTCTCTCGACGATGGGACGATCCACGCGAAGAGTTGTTACGTGCACGCGTATGGTGCGATTGCGTCGATTCGCTTTTCTGTACGGGGAGCAATAGAACGTTGAGTTGACTTATCGGGTCTTCGTTGGAATTACCGTCGCTGGCATTGTAAACTCCAGATGACCTTGTGATTCCTTCGTCGGGCACTGGTAAAGGGTGGCGATGATGCGTTCTATAATAGAAATACCCGTCGTAGCGTTTCTTCCGAGTCAACCCGCTCACGAAACTCTCTCTCGTCGTGGAATCCCCGCGTCGGAGAGTAAAACGCGAATTCATAGTATGGAAACTTACGTCTCTCGACGATGGGACGATCCACGCGAAGAGTTGTTACGTGCACGCGTATGGTGCGATTGCGTCGATTCGCTTTTCTGTACGGGGAGCAATAGAACGTTGAGTTGACTTATCGGGTCTTCGTTGGAATTACCGTCGCTGGCATTGTAAACTCCAGATGACCTTGTGATTCCTTCGTCGGGCACTGGTAAAGGGTGGCGATGATGCGTTCTATAATAGAAATACCCGTCGTAGCGTTTCTTCCGAGTCAACCCGCTCACGAAACTCTCTCTCGTCGTGGAATCCCCGCGTCGGAGGGTAAAACGCGATATATAATAGTATATGCCAGTGGTTCGCGCGCGTCGTCTCTGAGATACGCGGTCGACAGAGTTCCGAAAACACGTGATGTGCCACGATTTCCGTGCGTCTTACATCTTTCGACGATGGGACGATCCACGCGAAGAGAACGTTCGTGCTTGCGTGAGGTGCAACAGCGTCGATTCGCTTTTCTGTACGGGGAGAAATAGAACGTTGAGTTGACTTATCGGGTCTTCGTTGGAATTACCGTCGCTGGCATTGTAAACTCCAGATGACCTTGTGATTCCTTCGTCGGGCACTGGTAAAGGGTGGCGATGATTCGTTCTATAATAGTAATACCCGTCGTAGCGTTTCGACCGATGTCACCCGCCACGAAAGTCTCTCTCGACGTGGAAACCCCGCGCCGAAGAGTAAACGCGAAGGCTTACCATACGAAAGAAAACGGTATTATACGCCTGTGGTATGTGCGTCTCGGCTCTGTGATACGCGATCGGCAGAGTTACAAAAAAACGTTGATGGGCCACGATTTCCGTGCGTCTTACATCTTTCGACGATGGGACGATCCACGCGAAGAGTAGTTACGTGCTCGCGCGAGGTGCGATAGCGTCGATTCGCTTTTCTGTACGGGGAGAGAATAGAACGATGAGTTGACTTATCGGGTCTTCGTTGGAATTACCGTCGCTGGCATTGTGAACTCCAGATGACCTTGTGATTCCTTCGTCGGGCACTGGTAAAGGGTGGCGATGATTCGTTCTATAATAGAAATACCCGTCGTAGCGATTCGGCCGAGTCACCCGCCACGAAACTCTCTCTCGTCGTGGAATCCCCATGTCGGAGAGTAAAACGCGAAGGCTAACTATATATAAGAAATATATAGTATTATTTATGCCTGTGGTTCTCCGTTTGCCCTACTCTCAGATACGCGACTCGGAGAGTTACGAATAATCGTGATGGACCACGATTTCTGTACGTCTTACATCTTTCGACGATGGGACGATCCACGCGAAGAGATCATTCCTGCTTGCGTGAGGTGCGATAGCGCCGATTCGCTTTTCTGTACGGGGAGAAATAGAACGATGAGTTGACTTATCGGGTCTTCGTTGGAATTACCGTCGCTGGCATTGTAAACTCCAGATGACCTTGTGATTCCTTCGTCGGGCACTGGTAAAGGGTGGCGATGATTCGTTCTATAATAGAAATACCCGTCGTAGCGATTCGGCCGTGTCACCCGCCACGAAAATCTCTCTCGTCGTGGAATCCCCGCGTCGTAGAGTAAACGCGAAGGCTTGCTATAGAAGACTATAGTTTATACGCCTGTGGTTCACCGGTTGCCTGCTCTCCGGGGTACGCGATCGCGCAGGAGTTACGGAAGAACTTGATGGGCCACGATCTCCAAGCGGCTATATCTTTCGACGATGGGACGATTCACGCGAAGAGAACGTTCGTGCATGCGTGAGGTGCGATAGCGTTGATTCGCTTGTCTGTACGGGGAGAAATAGAACGATGAGTTGACTTATCGGGTCTTCGTTGGAATTACCGTCGCTGGCATTGTAAACTCCAGATGACCTTGTGATTCCTTCGTCGGGCACTGGTAAAGGGTGGCGATGATTCGTTCTATAATAGAAATACCCGTCGTAGCGTTTCGACCGATGTCACCCGCCACGAAATTCTCTCTCGTCGTGGAATCCCCGCGTCGGAGAGTAACCGCCGAAGGCTTGCTATAGAAGACTATAGTTTATACGCCTGTGGTTCACCGGTTGCCGGCTCTCCGGGGCACGCGATCGCGCGAAGGTTACGGAGGGACGTGAAGCGCCCGAGCAATGAAACGTCCGCAGGAGGAAACGAGCAACCGCCGAACATTGTTTCGCGACGTTTCCATAATGTATTGTCGTTTCGCTCGCATCCCGCTTCTTTCCCCTAGTTTCCTCGACGCGTAGTTTCGCAGCCTTAGTGGACGAATCATTCTCGATTCGAGGAAAGATATGCAGTGGGGCGTGCAATGAGCCCGCCAGAGACCACGATCTCCAATGCGTCTTTACATCTTTCGACGATGGGATGATCCACGCGAAGAGAACGTTCGTGCTTGCGCGAGGTGCGTTAGCGTCGATTCGCTTTTCTGTACGGGGAGAAATAGAACGATGAGTTGACTTATCGGGTCTTCGTTGGAATTACCGTCGCTGGCATTGTAAACTCCAGATGACCTTGTGATTCCTTCGTCGGGCACTGGTAAAGGGTGGCGATGATTCGTTCTATAATAGAAATACCCGTCGTAGCGATTCGGCCGAGTCACCCGCCACGAAACTGTCTCTCTTTCGTCGTGGAAACCCCGCGTCGGAGAGTAAAACGCGCGAAGGCTGTGACTGTAACATATATATATACAGTATACAATGCCTGTGGTTTTTGCGCGTGTCGGCTCTTCGGTATACGCGATCGGCCAGAGTTACGGAGGGACGGTGAAGCGCACGAGAAATTGAAACGGCCGCACGATTGGAACCGAGCAACCGTCGAACATTGTTTCGCGACGTTTCCATAATGCGTTTTCGTTTCGCTCGCATACCGCTTCTTTTCCCCTAGTCTCTGAGACGCGTTTTCGAGCCGTTCTTCTACTATCGATTCTCGTAGAGAGAAGGGACCGGGTAGTCTGGAAGTGGAACCCGCATCTTGCGTGTACCGTACACGGAATTGAGAGGACCGGCCGTGAAGCTCGTTTTAAAGCCGTGCGTCTGACACCCAACTCTTGCGCGCCAATTTCGCGGCAAGAGATAATATGGGACGAATGACCGGCAAAGAGCCAGCTGTGAAGTCTGTTTTTTTAATCGAATCCGTGGACGTGTGTATGCCGTAGCGTCGCTCGTCGTGTTCGTTCATGGTCGTTCCGAGAGAAAGAACGAAAGCGGTAACGAAGGGACCGGCCGTGAAGCTCGTTTTAAAGCCGCGCGTCTGACACCCAACTCTTGCGCGCCAATTTCGCGGCAAGAGATAACATGGGACGAATGACCGGCAAAGAGCCAGCTGTGAAGTCTTTTTTCATTATTTGCTTTCAATCGATCGATCGGTACGATTCGTGCAACGTTTCGCGCGATGCGACGCGAAAACATGCGCGCAACAATAGATGCGTCTGATCGGAAGAACGCGAGGGTCGACTGCACGCGATGGATTCAGTATCGGGTAGGATACAAAATATATCCCCGTCGTTTCCACGCGTGCGAGTCTTCTGCGTCTTTCGCGGGTTTTTGAATGCACTATACGCCCGGAACGTCGAGAAATATATACATATTACTTGAACGTTTTTCGTCTCGAAAGGCTTCGGTGTCGTCTCCAAGGCGACGCCTGAATCTCCTTCGCGCGCTGGTCGGAGATTCAGGTATCAACTTTTATCTTCTCTTTGAAAGAAGAGAGATATTAGGTCGAACAAATGAGAATAAAATTATATATGTGAAATATAAAATTTATACGATTACCCTGAACGGTGGATCACTTGGCTCGTGGGTCGATGAAGAACGCAGCTAATTGCGCGTCAACGTGTGAACTGCAGGACACATGAACATCGACATTTCGAACGCACATTGCGGTCCACGGATACAATTCCTGGACCACGCCTGGCTGAGGGTCGTTTACGTACCATACACTGCTTGCGTAGCTCTGTCAAATCCCCGCCGTCGTTCACCTCTTCGGATCGAACGTTTTTTTACCGAAGGGCGCAAAGAACGTTTCTGAGTCGGGTTAAGAGAAGGATGCTACGTACGAGCGAACGATGGGTGTCTCGTCGGCGTTTGTCGCGGACACGCGAAAATTCTGTGAATTTCACGGACAGTGTACGTTCTAGTTGTTGCAAAACGATCGGAATCGTTTGTATGGACTCGCGTGAGTGTTCGCGGCGTCGTGCGTCGTTCAATTACGACCGCCCGCGGATACCGCTCCACTGCGATATGGATCTGAGCGACAACTTTTTCGGCTGTTCGTGAGATGAACGGTTTCGTGTGTTTAGAAAAATTTTTTTTCCCGCGCTCCCGACGTCACCTGAAATGATGCGTCAGAGGTGAAAGAAAATATTAAGAAGTCGAGAGAGAGAGAGACTACACACGTTTTATTCATATTTTGTATACCGTGCGTGAGACGGATGTGCACGACACGTCGTATGTCGGTATATTACCGACTGGCCCCAGGGAGATTGTTTTCTTCCTCTCTTACGAATGAGATGTACGTTTCGGAGGATCGTCGTTACCGAAACACACGGCAAAACGAGACTTCTCGCAGCAGAACCTTTATACACAATACACATCGACTCTTTTTACCCCGAGAGAGAGAGAAAAGGTGTATTTCTTTTTTTTATTTTTCGAATTCGACGCACGAACGCTTTGACGACTGGAGAAAAACACGGTGTGTGTTAAAATCGTGCGGGACGAGCATGCGTATTCGTAACGGGTCGAATAGTTCTTATTCCCCGTCGTCGCGTGTCCTCGCTGGACCACCACCGTGCGCTTCCGCCACGTTCAGTTGAATTTCGAAATATATATATATAAAAAGAATCACCATATACTCTCTTTCGGGAGGTGTATTTTTATCGGTTTCTGCTATAGAGAAGAGACGGAGATCGTGTTGTGAGGTGTAACGTTTCTGTATCCCCGTTTCGGAGGATCGTCGTTATCGGCGGAACACACGTCAAAACGAGACTTCTCG
>NW_027475298.1:0-89223 GCF_051020985.1 Nomia melanderi | reverse complement strand
CAAAACTATATAAAAATATATAAAACTATATCAAACTGTATAAAACTATATAAGACTATATAAAACTATATGAAATTATATAATACTGTATAAAGCTATATAAAACTATATAAAACTATATAAAACTAAATAAAACGATATAAAACTATATAAAACTATATAAAACTATATAAAACTATATAAAACTATATAAAACTATATAAAACTATATAAAACTATATAAAACCATATAAAACTGTATAAACCTGTGTAAAACTACGTAAAACGATATAGAGCTCTACAAAACTATGCAAAACTCTATAAAACTATATAAAACTATATGAAACTATATAAAACTATATAAAAGTGTATAAAACCGTATAAAACTATATAAAACTATATAAAACTATATAAGGCAATATAAAACTATACAAAACTCTATAAAACTATATAAAACTATATAAAAGTATGTAATACTGTATAAAACAATATAAAACTATATAAAACTATATAAAACTGTATAAGAGTGTATAAAACCGTATAAAACTATATAAAACTATATAAAACTATATAAAACTATATAAAACTGTATGAGAGTGTATAAAACCGTATAAAACTATATAAACCTATATAAAGCTGTATAAAACTATATAAAAGTGTATAAAACTGTATAAAACTATATAAAACTATATAAAACTATATAAAACTGTATAAAACTGTATAAAACTCTATAAAACTATACAAAGCTATATAAAACTATACAAAACTATATAAAAGAATATAAAACTATATGAAACTATATAAAACTATATAAAACTATATAAAACTATATAAAACTATATAAAACTATATAAAACTATATAAAACTATATAAAACTATATAAAACTGTATAAAAGTGTATAAAACCGTATAAAACTATATAAAGCTATATAAAGCTATATAAAACTATATAAAACTATGTAAAACTATATCAAACTATACAAAACTATATAAAAATATATAAAACTATATCAAACTGTATAAAACTATATAAGACTATATAAAACTATATGAAATTATATAATACTGTATAAAGCTATATAAAACTATATAAAACTATATAAAACTAAATAAAACGATATAAAACTATATAAAACTATATAAAACTATATAAAACTATATAAAACTATATAAAACTATATAAAACTATATAAAACTATATAAAACTATATAAAACCATATAAAACTGTATAAACCTGTGTAAAACTACGTAAAACGATATAGAGCTCTACAAAACTATGCAAAACTCTATAAAACTATATAAAACTATATGAAACTAATAAAACTATATAAAAGTGTATAAAACCGTATAAAACTATATAAAACTATATAAAACTATATAAGGCAATATAAAACTATACAAAACTCTACAAAACTATATAAAACTATATAAAAGTATGTAATACTGTATAAAACAATATAAAACTATATAAAACTATATAAAACTGTATCAAAGTGTATATATCCGTGTAAAACTATATAAAGCTATACAAAACTATACAAAACTATATAAAAGTGTATAAAACCGTATAAAACTATATATAACTATATAAAACCGTATAAAACTGTATAAAACTCTATAAAACTATACAAAGCTATATAAAACTATACAAAACTATATAAAACTATATAAAACTATATAAAACTATATAAAACTATATAAAACTATATAAAACTATGTAATACTATACACAACTCTACAAAACTATATAATACTATATGAAACTGTATAAAACTATACAAAACTATATAAAACTATATGAAACTGTATAAAAATATATAAAACTATATAAAACGATATAAAAGTATATAGGAATATATAAAACAATATAAAACTATATAAAACTGTATAAAGCTATATAAAACTATATAAAACTATATAAAACTGTATAAAACTGTATGAAACTATATAAAATTATATGAAACTATATAAAAGTGTACAAGACAGCATAAACCATATATAACGATATAAAAATATATAAAACTATATAAAACTATATAAAACTATATAAAACGATATAAAACGATATAAAAGGATATAAAACTATATAAAACTATATAAAACTATATAAAGCAATATACAACTATACAAAACTCTATAAAACTATATAAAGCTATATAAAACTATGTAATACAGTATAAAACTATATAAAACTATATAAAACTATATAAAACTGTACAAGAGTGTATAAAACCGTATAAAACTATATAAAACTGTATAAAACTATATAAAACTATATAAAACTATATAAAATTATATAAAACTATATAAAAATCTAGAGAACTATATAAAACTATATAAAACTATGTAATACTATACACAACTCTACAAAACTATGTAAAAGTAAATAAAACTGTATAAAACCGTATAAAACTATATAAAACTGTATAACCTCTAGAAAACTATATAAAACATTATAAAACTTTATAATACTATGGAAAACTATATAAAACTATACAAAACCGTATAAAACTATATAAAACTATTTAAAACTATATGAAACTATATAATGCTATGTAAAACTATATAAAACTATATAAAACTATATAAAACCATTTAAAACTGTATAAACCTGTGTAAAACTACGTAAAACCATATAGAGCTCTACAACACTATACAAAACTCTATAAAACTATATAAAACTATATGAAACTATATAAAACTATATAAAAGTGTATAAAACCGTATAAAACTATATAAAACTATATAAAACTATATGAAACTAAATAAAATTATAGAAAACTATACCAAACTATATAAAACAATATAAAACTATATAAAACGATAAGAAAGAATAATAAAACTATATAAAAGTGTATAAAACCGTATAAAACTATATAAAACTATATAAAACTATGTAAGGCAATATAAAACTATACAAAACTCTATAAAACTATATAAAACTATATAAAAGTATGTAATACTGTATAAAACAATATAAAACTACATAAAACTATATAAAACTGTGTAAGAGTGTATAAAACCGTATAAAACTATATAAAACTATATAAAACTATATAAAACTATATAAAACTGTATGAGAGTGTATAAAACCGTAAAAAACTATATAAAACTATATAAAACTATATAAAGCTGTAAAAAACTATATAAAAGTGTATAAAACTGTATAAAACTATATAAAACTATATAAAACTGTATAAAACTGTATAAAACTCTATAAAACTGTACAAAGCTATATAAAACTATACAAAACTATATAAAACTATATAAAACTATATGAAACTAGATAAAACTATATAAAACTATATAAAACTATATAAAACTATATAAAACTATATAAAACTACATAAAACTATATAAAACTATATAAAACTATATAAAACTGTATAAAACTATAAAAAACTATATAAAACTATATAAAACTGTATAAAAGTGTATAAAACCGTATAAAACTATATAAAGCTATATAAAGCTATATAAAACTATATAAAACTATGTAAAACTATATCAAACTATACAAAACTATATAAAAATATATAAAACTATATCAAACTGTATAAAACTATATAAGACTATATAAAACTATATGAAATTATATAATACTGTATAAAGCTATATAAAACTATATAAAACTATATAAAACTAAATAAAACGATATAAAACTATATAAAACTATATAAAAACTATATAAAACTATATAAAACTATATAAAACTATATAAAACTATATAAAACTATATAAAACCATATAAAACTATATAAAACTATATAAAACTATATAAAGCTATATAAAACTATATAAAACTGTATAAAAGTGTATAAAACCGTATAGAACTATATAAAGCTATATAAAGCTATATAAAACTATATAAAACTATGTAAAACTATATCAAACTATACAAAACTATATAAAAATATATAAAAACTATATAAAGCTATATAAAACTATATAAAACTATAAAAAACGATATAAAAGTATATAGGACTATATAAAACTATATAAAACTATATAAAACCATATAAAACTGTATAAACCTGTGTAAATAAACGTAAAACGATATAGAGCTCTACCAAACTATGCAAAACTCTATAAAACTATATAAAACTATATGAAACTATATAAAACTATGTAAAACTATATAAAACTATATAAAACTATATAAAACTAATTAAAACTATATAAAACTATATAAAACTGTATAAAAGTGTATAAAACCAGATAAAACTATATAAAACTATATAAAACTGTATAAAACCGCATAAAACTCTATAAAACTATACAAAGCTGTATAAAACTATACAAAACTATATAAAGCTATATAAAACTATACCAAACTATATAAAACTACATAAAACTATATAAAACAATATAAAACTGTATAAAAGTGTATAAAACCGTATATAACTATATAAAACTATGTAATACTATACAAAACTCTACAAAACTATATAAAACTATATGAAACGGTATAAAACCGTATAAACCTATATAAAACTATATAAAACTATATAAAGCAATATAAAACTATATAAAGCTATATAAAACTATATAAAACTGTATAAAAGTGTAAAAACCGTATAAAACTATATAAAACTATATAAACCTGTATAAAACTGTATAAGAGTGTATAAGAGTGTCTAAAACCCTATAAAACTATATAAAACTATATATAACGATGGAAAACTATAAAAAAACTATATAAAACTATATAAAACTGTATAAACCTGTGTAAAACTACGTAAAACGATATAGAGCTCTACAAAACTATGCAAAACTCTATAAAACTATATAAAACTATATGAAACTATATAAAACAATAGAAAAGTATACCAAACTATATAAAACAATATAAAACTATATAAAACTGTATAAAACTATATAAAACCATATAAAACGATAAGAAAGAATATAGTACTATATAAAACTATATAAAACTATATAAAGCTATATAAAACTATATAAAAGTGTATAAAACCGTATAAAACTATATAAAACTATATAAAACTGTATAAAACTGTATAAAACTCTATAAAAACTATACAAAGCTATATAAAACTATACAAAACTATATAAAACTATATAAAACTATATAAAACTATATAAAACTATATAAAACTATGTGATACCATACACAATTCTACAAAACTATATAAACCTATATGATACTGTATAAAACTATACAAAACTATATAAAACTATATGAAACTGTATAAAAATATATAAAACAATACAAAACTATATAAAACTGCATAACGCTATATAAAACTATATTAAACTATATAAAACTGTATAAAACTGTATGAAACTATATAAAATTATATGAATCTATATAAAAGTGTACAAGCGTATAAAACTATATAAAACGATATAAGAGAATATAGGACTATATAAAACTATATAAAACTATATAAAACTATATAAAACTATATAAAACTATATGAAATTATATAATACTGTATAAAGCTATATAAAACTATATAAAACTATATAAAACTATATAAAACTATATAAAACTAATTAAAACTATATAAAACTATATAAAACTGTATAAAAGTGTATAAAACCAGATAAAGTATATAAAACTATATAAAACTGTATAAAACCGCATAAAACTGTATAAAACTATATAAAACTATATAAAACTATATAAATCTATACAAAACTCTATGAAACTATATAAAACTATATAAAACTATATAAAACTATGTAAAACTATATAAAACTATATAAAGATATATAAAAATGTATAAAACTGTATGAAACTATATAAAATTATATTAAACTATATAAAACTATATAAAACTGTATAAAACTGTATCAAAGTGTATATAACCGTATAAAACTATATAAAGCTATACAAAACTATATAAAACTGTATAAAACTATATAAAACTATTTAAAACTATATAAAACTACATAAAACGATATGAAACTATATAAAACTATATAAAACAATTTAAAACTATATAAAACAATATAAAACGACATAAAACTATATAAAACTATATAAAACGATATAAAAGAATATAGGACTATATAAAACTATATAAAACTATATAAAACTATATAAAGCTATATAAAACTATACAAAACTATATAAAACTAAATAAAACTATACAAAACTCTATAAAACTAAATGAAAATATATAAAACTGCATAAAACTGTATAAAACTATATAAAACTATATAAAACTATATAAAACTATATAAAACTATATAAAACTATATAAAACGATATAAAACTATATAAAAAGATATAAAACTATATAAAACTATATAAAGCTATATAAAACTATACAATACTATACAAAACTATATAAAACTATATAAAACTATGTAATACTATCCACAACTCTACAAAACTATATAAAACTATATGAAACGGTATAAAATCGTATAAACCTATATAAAACTATATAATACTATATAAAGCAATATAAAACTATATAAAACTGTATAAAAGTGTATAAAACCATTTAAAACTATATAAGACTTTATAAAACTGTATAAAACTCTATAAAACTCTATAAAACTATACAAAGCTATATAAAACTATACAAAGCTATATAAAACTATATAAAACTATATAAAACTATATAAAACTATATGAAACTATATAAAACTATATGAAAGTATATAAAACTGTATAAAGCTATATAAAACTATATAAAACTATATAAAACTATATAAAACTATATAAAACTATATAAAACTATATAAACCTATATAAAACTTTATAAAACTATATAAAACTGTATAAAGCTATATAAAACTATATAAAACTATATAAAACTATATAAAACATTTTATAGCTATATAAAACTATATAAAACTATATAAAGCTATATAAAACTATATAAAACTATATAGAACTGTATAAAACCGTTTAAAACTCTATGAAACTATACAAAGCTACATAAAACTATACGAAACTATATAAAACTATATAAAACTATATAAAACTATATAAAACTATATAAAACTATATAAAACTATATAAAACTATATATAACGATATAAAACTGTATAAAACCGTATAAAACTCTATAAAACTATACAAAGTTTATAAAACTATAGAAAACTATATAAATCTATATAAAACGATATACTAGTATATAGGACTATATAAAACAATATAAAACTATATAAAACTGAATAAAACTATATAAGACTACATAAAACTGTATAAAACTCTATAAAACCGTATAAAACAATATAAAACTATATGAAACAATGTAAAACAATGCACAACTATATAAAGCTATATAAAACCCTATAAAACTATATAAAGCTATATAAAACTGTACAAAACTATACAAAACTATATAAAACTGTATAAAACTATATATTACTATACTATACTATACCAAACTCTATAAAACTACTTAGAACGGTATAAAACTGTATAAAACTACATAAAGCCATATAAGACTATACAAAACTATAGAAAACTATATAAAACTATATAAAACTATATAAAACTATATAAAGCTATATAAAACTATACAAAGATATATAAAACTGCATAAAAATATATCAAAATACATCAAACTATACAAAACTACGCAAAACTCGATGACACTATATAAAGCTTCATAAAGCTATAAAAAGAGATATAAATCTATATAAAGCTGTATAAAGCTATATAAAGCTATATAAAACTATATAAAACTATACAAAACTATATAAGACTATATAATACTATATAAAGCGATTTAAAGCTATATAAAGCTATATGAAGCTATATAAAGCTATATAAAGCTGTATAAAGCTATATAAAGCTATATAAAACTATATAAAACTATACAAAACAATATAAAACAATATAAAACTATATAAAACTATATAAAACTATATAAAACTATATAAAACTATATAATACTATATAAAACTATATAAAACTCTATAAAAAAACATGAAACTATATAAAACTATATAAAACAATACAAAATTCTACAAAACAATATAAAAGAATATAAAACTATATATATCTATATAAAACTATATAAAACTATACAAAATTATATAAAACTATATAAAACTATATAAAACTATATAAAACTATATAAAACTATACAAAACTATACAAATCTCCATAAAAGTACATAAAACTATGTGTAACTACATCAAACTTAATAAAACCATATAAAGCAATATATAACTATATAAAACTATATCAAACTATATAAAACTATTTAAAACTGTATAAAACTATATAAAACTGTATAAAACTATACAATACCTTACAAAACTATATAAAACGATATAAAACTAAATGAAACTATATATAACTATATAAAACTATATAAAACTATATAAAACTAAATAAAACTATACACAGCTATATCAAACGTGATAAAACTATGTAATACTATACAAAACTATACCAAACTCCATAAAACTACATAAAACCATATAAAACTGTACAAAACTATATAAAGCTACATAAAACTATACAAAACTATATAAAACTCTATAAAACAATCGAAAACTATATAAAACTGCGTAAAACTCTATAAAACTATATATTACTATATAAAACTTTATAAAACTATATAAAACTATATGAAACTATATAAAACTATATAATACCTTATAAAACAATGTAAAATTATATAAAACCATATAAAAGTGTATGAGACTATATAACACTATATAAAATTATATAAAATTATATAAAAATATATAAAGCTACATAACACTATTTAAAACTATATAAAACTATATAAAACAATATAAATCTACATAAAACTATATCTGACAATATAAAACTATATAAAACTATGTAATACTATAGAAAACTATAACAAACTCTATAAAACTACATAAAACCATGTAAAACTGTATAAAGCTATATAATACTATACAAAACTATACCAAACGATATAAAACTATATAAAGCTATATAAAGCTATATAAAACAATATAGAACTATATATCCAATATATCCAATATATATGTCCACTGTATATCTGGTGATATCTCGGGTGCTATTAGAGATAGCGCGATAAATCAAAGTGCATTGTCTGCAGAAGGCCTTGCGCATGAATTTGTGCAGCGGGAACTACCTCGGACCACCAGGGGCCGAGAAAACCACCGACTCAAGGGGCCGTACACTCAGGGTCAGTGAAAAATCCAATACATATCTGGTGGTATCTCGGACGGTAATGGAGATATCGCGATAAATCAAAGTGCTTTGCCTGCAGGAGGCCCTGGTGCGTGAATCTGTGCAGCGGGAACGACCTCGGACTACCAGGGGCCGAGAAAATGTCAGATTTTCGTTATCCGTCACCCAACCTCATGTAAAAATTCAGCATATATCTGGTGATATCTCCTGTGATATTAGAGATAGCCCGATAAATCAAAGTGCATTGTCTGCAGGAGGCCCCGGCGCAAGAATATGTGCAGCGGGAACAACCCCGGACCGCCAGGCGCCAAGAAAATTACAGCTTTTCGGTATCCGTCACCCAGAGTCATGTAATAATCCAATATCTATCTCGTGATATCTCGGGTGCTGTAAGAGATAGCGCGATGAATCATAGTGCATTGTCAGTAGCAGACCCTGGCGCATGAATCTGTGCAGGGGGAACGACCTCGGACCACCAGGGGCCGAGAAAGTTACAGATTTTCCGTATCCGACACCCAAGGTCATGTAAAACTCCAGCATATATCTCGTGATATCTCGGGTGCTATTAGAGATAGCGCGATGAATCAAAGTGCATTGTCAGTAGCAGACCCTGGCGCATGAATCTGTGCAGCGGGAATGACCTCGGACCAGCAGGGGCCGAGAAAACCACCGTCTCATGCGACCGGACACTCAGGGGCAGGGAAAAACCCAATATATATCTGGTGATATCTCGTGGGCTATTAGAGATAGAGCAATAAATCAAAGTGCATTGTCTGCAGGAAGCCCTGGCGCATGAATCTGTGCTGCGGGAACGACCTCGGACAACCAGGGGCCGAGACAACCACCGTCTCATGGGGCCGGACACTCAGGGTCAGGGAAAAATCCATCACATATCTGGTGATATCTCGGGTGCTATTAAAGAGCGCGATAAATCAAAGTGCATTGTCTGCAGGAAGCCCTGGCGCATGATTCTGTGCTGCGGGAACGACCTCGGACCACCAGGGGCCGAGAAAATCACCGTCTCAAGGGACCGGACTGTCAGGGTCAGGGAAAAATGCAATATATATCTGGGGATATCTCGGGTGCTATTACAGATAGCGCAATAAACCAAAGTGAATTGTCTGCAGGAAGCCCTGGCGCACGAATCTGTGCTGCGGGAACGACCTCGGAACACCAGGGGCCGAGACAACCACCGTCTCATGGGGCCGGACACTCAGGGTCAGGGAAAAATCCATTACATATCTGGTGATATCTCGGGTGCTATTAGAGAGCGCGATAAATCAAAGTGCATTGTCTGCAGGAAGCCCTGGCGCATGATTCTGTGCTGCGGGAACGACCTCGGACCACCAGGGGCCGAGAAAATCACCGTCTCAAGGGACCGGACTGTCATGGTCAGGAAAAAATCCAATATATATCTGGTGATATCTCGGGTGCTATTACAGATAGCGCAAAAAATCAAAGTGCATTGTCTGTAGGACGAGTTAGCGCATGAATCTGTGCAGGGGGAACGACCACGGACCACCAGGGGCCGAGAAATCCACCGTCTCATGGGGTCGGACTGTCCGGGTCAGGGAAGAATCCATTATATTTCTGGTGATATCTCGGATGCTATCAGAGATAGCGCGATAAATCAAAGTGCATTGTCTGCGGGAGGCCCCATCGCATGACTCTGTGCAGCGGCAACGACCTCGGACCACCAGGGGCCGAGAAAACCACCGACACATGGGGCCGGACTGTCAGGGTCAGGGAAAAATCCAATATATATCTGGTGATATCTCGAGTGCTGTTAGAGATGGCGCAATAAATCAAAGTGCATTGTCTTCAGGAAGCCCTGGCGCATGAATCCGTGCAGCGGTAACGACCTCGGACCACCAGGGGCCGAGAAAACCACCGTCTCATGGGGCCGGACTGTCAGGGTCAGGGAAAAATCCAATATATATCTGGTGATATCTCGGGTGCTATTAGAGATGGCGCAATAAATCAAAGTGCATTGTCTGCATGAAGCCCTGGCGCATGATTCTGTGCAGCGGGAACGACCTCGGACCACCAGGGGCCGAGAAAATCACCGTCTCACGGGGCCGGACTGTCAGGGTCTGGGAAAAATCCAATATATATCTGGTGATATCTATGGTGCTATTAGAGATGGCGCAATAAATCAAAGTGCGTTGTCTGCAGGAAGCCCTGGCGCATGACTATGTGCAGCGGTAACCACGTCGGACCACCAGGGGCCGAGAAAATCACCGTCTCATGGGGCCGGACTGTCAAGGTCAGGGAAAAATCCATTATATTTCTGGTGATATCTCGGATGCTATTAGAGATAGCGCGATAAATCAAAGTGCATTGTCTGTCGGAGGCCCTGGCGCATGAATCTGTGGAGAGGGAACGACCTCGGATCACCAGGGGCCGAGGAAACCACTATCTCATGGGGCCGGACACTCAGGGTCAGGGGAAAATCCAATATATATCTGATGATATCTCGGGTGCTATTAGGGATGGCGCAATAAACCAAAGTGAATTATCTGCAGGAGGCCCGGGCGCATGAATCTGTTCAGCGGGAACGACCTCGGACCACCAGGGGCCGAGAAATCCACCGTCTCATGGGGTCGGACTGTCAGGGTCAGGGAAAAATCCATTATATATCTGGTGATATCTCAGGTGATATTACCGATAGCGCGATAAATCATAGTGCATTGTCTGCAGGAAGCCCTGGCGCATGAATCCGTGCAGCGGTAACGACCTCGGACCATCAGGGGCCGAGAAAACCACCGTCTCTTGGGCCGGACACTCAGGGTCGGGGAAAAATCCAATATATCTGGTGATATCTCGGGTGCTATTACAGATAGCGCAATAAATCAAAGTGCATTGTCTGTAGGAGGCCATGGCGCATGAATCTTTGCAGCGGGAACGACCACGGACCACCAGGGGCCGAGAAAACCACCGTCACATGGGGCCGGACACTCAGGGTCAGGGAACAATCCAACATATATCTGGTGATATCTCAGGTGCTATTACGGATAGCGCGATAAATCAAAGTGCATCGTCTGCAGGAAGCCCTGGCGCATGCATCCGTGCAGCGGTAACGACCTCGGACCACCAGGGGCCGAGAAAACCACCGTCTCATGGGGCCGGACTGTCAGGGTCAGGGAAAAATCCATTATATTTCTGGTGATATCTCGGATGCTATTAGAGATAGCGCGATAAATCAAAGTGCATTGTCTGCGGGAGGCCCCATCGCATGAATCCGTGCAGCGGTAACGACCTCGGACCACCAGGGGCCGAGAAAACCACCGTCTCATGGGGCCGGACTGTCAGGGTCAGGGAAAAATCCATTATATATCTGGTGATATCTCGGGTGCTATTAGAGATAGCGCGATAAGTAAAAGTGCATTGTCTGCGGGAGGCCCCATCGCATGAATCTGTGCAGCGGCAACGACCTCGGACCACCAGGGGCCGAGAAAACCACCGACACATGGGGCCGGACACTCAGAGTCAGGGAAAAATCCAATATATATCTGGTGATATCTCGGGTGCTATTACAGATAGCGCGATAAATCAAAGTGCATTGTCTGCAGGGAGCCCTGGCGCATGATTCTGTGCAGCGGGAACGACCTCGGACCACCAGGGGCCGAGAAAACCACCGTCTCATGGCGCCAGACGCTCAGGGTCAGGGAAAAAACCATTATATATCTGGTGATATCTCGGGTGCTATTAGAGATAGCGCGATGAATAAAAGTGCATTGTCTGTAGGAATCCCTGGCGCATGATTCTGTGCAGCGGGAACGACCTCGGACCACCAGGGGCCGAGAAAATCACCGTCTCATGGTGCCGGACTGTCAGGGTCAGGGAAAAATCCAATATATATCTGGTGATATCTCGGGTGCTATTATAGATAGCGCGATAAGTCAAAGTGCTTTGTCTGCGGGAGGCCCTGGCGCATGAATCTGTGCAGCGGCAACGACCTCGGACCACCAGCGCCCGAGAAAACCAACGTCTCATGGGGCCGGACACTCAGGGTCAGGGAAAAATCCAATATATATCTAGTGATATCTCGGGTGCTATTAGAGATAGCGCAATAAACCAAAGTGAATTATCTGCAGGGGCCCTGGCGCATGAATCTGTGCAGCGGGAACGACCACGGACCACCAGGGGCCGATAAAACCACCGTCTCATGGCGCCGGACACTCAGGGTCAGGGGAAAATCCAATATATATCTGGTGATATCTCGGGTGCTATTATAGATAGCGCGATAAATCAAAGTGCATCGTCTGCAGGAAGCCCTGGCGCATGCATCCGTGCAGCGGCAACGACCTCGGACCACCAGGGGCCGAGAAAACCACCGACACATGGGGCCGGACACTCAGAGTCAGGGAAAAATCCAATATATATCTGGTGATATCTCGGGTGCTATTACAGATAGCGCGATAAATCAAAGTGCATTGTCTGCAGGGAGCCCTGGCGCATGATTCTGTGCAGCGGGAACGACCTCGGACCACCAGGGGCCGAGAAAACCACCGTCTCATGGCGCCAGACGCTCAGGGTCAGGGAAAAAACCATTATATATCCGGTGATATCTCGGGTGCTATTAGATATAGCGCAATAAATCAAAGTGCATTGTCTGCAGGAAGCCCTGGCGCATGAATCTGTGCAGCGGGATCTACCTCGGACCACCAGGGGCCGAGAAAATCACCGTCTCATGGGGCCGGACTGTCAGGGTCAGGGAAAAATCCAATATATATCTGGTGATATCTCGGGTGCTATTAGAGATAGCGCGATAAACCAAAGTGAATTATCTGCAGGAGGCCCGGGCGCATGAATCTGTGCAGCGGGAACGACCACGGACCACCAGGGGCCGATAAAACCACCGTCTCATGGGGCCGGACTGTCAGGGTCAGGGGAAAATCCAATATATATCTGGTGATATCTCGGATGCTATTATAGATAGCGCGATAAATCAAAGTGCTTTGTCTGCGGGAGGCCCTGGCGCATGAATCTGTGCAGCGGCAACGACCTCGGACCACCAGCGCCCGAGAAAACCAACGTCTCATGGGGCCGGACACTCAGGGTCAGGGAAAAATCCAATATATATCTAGTGATATCTCGGGTGCTATTACAGATAGCGCGATAAATCAAAGTGCATTGTCTGTAGGAGTCCCTGGCGCATGAATCTGTGCAGCGGGAACGACCTCGGACCACCAGGGGCCGAGAAAACCACCGTCTCTTGGGCCGGACACTCAGGGTCAGGGAAAAATCCAATATATATCTGGTGATATCTCGGGCGCTATTACAGATAGCGCGATAAATCAAAGTGCAGTGTCTGTAGGAGGCCCTGGCTCATGAATCTGTGCAGCGGGAACGTCCTCGGACCACCAGGGGCCGAGAAAACCACCGTCTCTTGGGCCGGACACTCAGGGTCGCGGAAAAATCCAATATATCTGGTGATATCTCGGGTGCTATTACAGATAGCGCGATAAATCAAAGTGTATTGTCTGCAGGAAGCCCTGGCGCATGAATCCGTGCACAGGGAACGAACTCGGATCACCAGGGGCCGAGAAAACCACCATCTCAAGGGGCCGGACACTCAGGGTCAGGGGAAAATCCAATATATATCTGGTGATATCTCGGGTGCTATTAGAGATAGCGCGATAAGTAAAAGTGCATTGTCTGCGGGAGGCCCCATCGCATGAATCTGTGCAGCGGCAACGACCTCGGACCACCAGGGGCCGAGAAAACCACCGACACATGGCGCCGGACACTCAGGGTCAGGGAAAAATCCAATATATATCTGGTGATATCTCGGGTGCTATTACAGATAGCGCGATAAATCAAAGTGCATTGTCTGCAGGGAGCCCTGGCGCATGATTCTGTGCAGCGGCAACGACCTCGGACCACCAGGGGCCGAGAAAATCACCGTCTCATGGTGCCGGACTGTCAGGGTCAGGGAAAAATCCAATATAGATCTGGTGATATCTCGGGTGCTATTATCGATAGCGCGATAAGTCAAAGTGCTTTGTCTGCGGGAGGCCCTGGCGCATGAATCTGTGCAGCGGCAACGACCTCGGACCACCAGCGCCCGAGAAAACCAACGTCTCATGGGGCCGGACACTCAGGGTCAGGGAAAAATCCAATATATATCCGGTGATATCTCGGGTGCTATTAGAGATAGCGCGATAAATCGAAGTGAATTATCTGCAGGAGGCCTTGGCGCATGCATCTTTGCAGCGGCAACGACATCGGACCACCAGGGGCCGAGAAAACCACCGTCTCCTGGGCCAGGACACTCAGGGTCAGGGAAAATCCAATATATGTCTGGTGATATGTCGGGTGCTATTACAGATAGCGCAATAAATCAAAGTGCATTGTCTGTAGGAGGCCCTGGCGCCTGAATGTGTGCAGTAGCAACGACGTCGGACTACCAGGTGCCAAGAAAATTACAGATTTTCGGTATCCGTCACCCAAGGCCATGTAAAAATCCAGCATATATCTGGTGATATCTCGGGTGCTGTTAGAGATACCGCAATAAATCAAAGTGCATTGTCCGTAGGAGGCCCTTGCGCATTAATCTGTGTAGCAGGAACGACTTCGGACCACCAGGGGCCGAGAAAACCATCTACACATGGGGCCGGACACCCAAGGTCATGTAAAAATCCAGGATGTATCTGATGATATCTCGCGTGCTATTAGAGATAGCGCAATAAACCAAAGTGAATTATCTGCAGGAGGGCCTTGGGCATGCATTTGTGCAACGGGAACGACCTCGGACCACCAGGGGCCGAGAAAACCACCGTCCCTTGGGGCCGGACACTCAGGGTCAGGGAAAAATCCAATATATATCCGGTGATATCTCGGGTGCTATTAGAGATAGCGTAATAAACCAAAGTGAATTATCTGCAGGAGGCCCTGGCGCATGAATCTGGGCAGCGGGAACGACCTCGGACCACCAGGGGCCAAGAAAATTACAGATTTTCGGTATCCGTCACCCAGGGTCATGTAAAAATCCAATATATATCTGGTGATATCTCGGGTGCTGTTAGAGATAGCGCAATAAATCAAAGTGCATTGTCCGTAGGAGGCCCTTGCGCATTAATCTGTGCAGCAGGAACGACTTCGGACCACCAGGGGCCGAGAAAACCACCTACACATGGGGCCGGACACCCAAGGTCATGTAAAAATCCAGGATGTATCTGATGATATCTCGGGTGCTGTTAGAGATAGCGCAATAAATCAGTGAATTATCTAGAGGAGGCCCTGGCGCATGCATCTTTGCAGCGGCAACGACATCGGACCACCAGGGGCCGAGAAAACCACCGTCTCCTGGGACCGGACACTCAGGGTCAGGGAAAAATCCAATATATATCTGGTGATATGTCGGGTGCTATTACAGATAGCGCAATAAATCAAAGTGCATTGTCTGTAGGAGGCCCTGGCGCCTGAATGTGTGCAGCAGCAACGACGTCGGACTACCAGGGGCCAAGAAAATTACAGATTTTCGGTATTCGTCACCCAAGGCCACGTAAAAATCCAGCATATATCTGGTGATATCTCAGGTGTTATTCCAGATAGCGCAATAAACCAAAGTGCATTGTCTGCAGGAAGCCCTGGCGCATGAATCCGGGCAGCGGGATCGACCTCGGACCACCAGGGGCCGAGAAAACCACCGACAGATGGGGCCGGAACCTCAGGGTCAGGGAAAAATCCAATATATATCTGGTGATATCTCGGGTGCTATTAGAGATAGCGCGATAAATCAAAGTGCATTGTCTGCAGGAGGCCCAGGCGCATGAATCTGTGCAGCAGCAAGGACGTCGGACCACCAGGGGCCAAGAAAATTACAGATTTTCGGTATCCGTCACCCAAGGTCATGTGAAAATCCAGCATATATCTGGTGATATCTCAGGTGTTAGTACAGATAGCGCAATAAACCAAAGTGCATTGTCTGCAGGAAGCCCTGGCGCATGAATCCGGGCAGCGGGATCGACCTCGGACCACCAGGGGCCGAGAAAACCACCGACAGATGGGGCCGGAACCTCAGGGTCAGGGAAAAATCCAATATATATCCGGTGATATCTCGGGTGCTATTAGATATAGCGCAATAAATCAAAGTGCATTGTCTGCAGGAAGCCCTGGCGCATGAATCCGTGCAGCGGGATCTACCTCGGACCACCAGGGGCCGAGAAAATCACCGTCTCATGGGGCCGGACTGTCAGGGTCAGGGAAAAATCCAATATATATCTGGTGATATCTCGGGTGCTATTAGAGATAGCGCGATAAACCAAAGTGAATTATCTGCAGGAGGCCCGGGCGCATGAATCTGTTCAGCGGGAACGACCTCGGACCACCAGGGGCCGAGAAATCCACCGTCTCATGGGGTCGGACTGACAGGGTCAGGGAAAAATCCATTATATATCTGCTGATATCTCGGGTACTATTAGAGATAGCGCGATCAATCAAAGTGCATTGTCTGCAGGAAGCCCTGGCGCATGCATCTGTGCAGCGGGATCGACCTCGGACCACCACGGGCCGAGAAAATCACCGTCTCATGGGGCCGGTGTGTCAGGGTCAGGGAAAAAACCAATATATATCTGGTGATATCTCGGGTGCTATTAGAGATAGCGCAATAAACCAGAGTGCTTTGTCTGCGGGAGGCCCTGGCGCATGAATCTGTGCAGCGGCAACGACCTCGGACCACCAGGGCCCGAGAAAACCAGCGTCTCATGGGGCCGGACACTCAGGGTCAGGGAAAAATCCAATATATATCTAGTGATATCTCGGGTGCTATTAGAGATAGCGCGATAAATCAAAGTGAATTGTCTGCAAGAGGCCCTGGTGCATGAATCTGTGCAGCGGGAACGACCTCGGATAACCAGGGGCCGAGGAAACCACCATCTCATGGGGCCGGACACTCAGGGTCAGGGGAAAATCCAATACATATCTGGTGATATGTCGGGTGCTATTAGAGATAGCGCAATAAACCAAAGTGAATTATCTGCAGGAGGCCCGGGCGCATGAATCTGTGCAGCGGGAACGACCTCGGACCACCAGGGGCCGAGAAAACCACCGTCTCATGGGGTCGGACTGTCAGGGTCAGGGAAAAATCCATTATATATCTGGTGATATCTCGGGTGCTGTTAGAGATACCGCAATAAATCAAAGTGCATTGTCCGTAGGAGGCCCTTGCGCATCAATCTGTGCAGCAGGAACGACTTCGGACCACCAGGGGCCGAGAAAACCATCTACACATGGGGCCGGACACCCAAGGTCATGTAAAAATCCAGGATGTATCTGATGATATCTCGCGTGCTGTTACATATAGCGCGATAAATCAAAGTGCATTGTCTGCAGGAAGCCCTGGCGCATGATTCTGTGCAGCGGGAACAACCTCGGACCACCAGGGGCAGAGAAAACCACAGTCTCATGGGGTCGGGCACTCAGGTTCAGTGGAAAATCCAATATATATCTGGTGATATCTCGGGTGCTCTTACAGATTGCGCACTAAACCAAAGTGAATTATCTGCAGCGGGCCCTGGCGCATGAATCTGTGCAGCGGGAACGACCTCGGACCACCAGGGGCCGAGAAAATTACAGATTTTCGGTATCCGTCACACAAGGTCATGTAAAAATCCAATATATATCTGGTGATAACTCGGGTGCTGTTAGAGATACCGCAATAAATCAAAGTGCATTGTCCGTAGGAGGCCCTTGCGCATTAATCTGTGTAGCAGGAACGACTTCGGACCACCAGGGGCCGAGAAAACCATCTACACATGGGGCCGGACATCCAAGGTCATGTAAAAATCCAGGATGTATCTGATGATATCTCGCGTGCTGTTAGAGATAGCGCGATAAATCAAAGTGAATTATCTGCAGGAGGCCTCGGCGCATGCATCTTTGCAGCGGCAACGACATCGGACCACCAGGGGCCGAGAAAACCACCGTCTCCTGGGGCCGGACACTCAGGGTCAGGGAAAATCCAATATATGTCTGGTGATATGTCGGGTGCTATTACAGATAGCGCAATAAATCAAAGTGCATTGTCTGTAGGAGGCCCTGGCACCTGAATGTGTGCAGCAGCAACGACGTCGGACTACCAGGTGCCAAGAAAATTACAGATTTTGGGTATCCGTCACCCAAGGCCATGTAAAAATCCAGCATATATCTGGTGATATCTCGGGTGCTGTTAGAGATACCGCAATAAATCAAAGTGCATTGTCCGTAGGAGGCCCTTGCGCATTAATCTGTGTAGCAGGAACGACTTCGGACCACCAGGGGCCGAGAAAACCATCTACACATGGGGCCGGACACCCAAGGTCATGTAAAAATCCAGGATGTATCTGATGATATCTCGGGTGCTGTTAGAGATAGCGCGATAAATCAAAGTGCATTGTCTGCAGGAGGCCCAGGCGCATGAATCTGTGCAGCAGCAAGGACGTCGGACCACCAGGGGCCAAGAAAATTACAGATTTTCGGTATCCGTCACCCAAGGTCATGTGAAAATCCAGCATATATCTGGTGATATCTCAGGTGTTATTACAGATAGCGCAATAAACCAAAGTGCATTGTCTGCAGGAAGCCCTGGCGCATGAATCCGTGCAGCGGGATCTACCTCGGACCACCAGGGGCCGAGAAAATCACCGTCTCATGGGGCCGGACTGTCAGGGTCAGGGAAAAATCCATTATATATCTGGTGATATCTCGGGTACTATTAGAGGTAGCGCGATCAATCAAAGTGCATTGTCTGCAGGAAGCCCTGGCGCATGCATCTGTGCAGCGGGAACGACCTCGGACCACCAGGGGCCGAGAAAACCACCGTCTCATGTGGCCGGACACTCAGGGTCAGGGAAAAATACAATATATATCTGGTGATATCTCGGGTGCTATTAGAGATAGCGCAATAAACCAAAGTGAATTATCTGCAGGAGGCCCTGGCGCATGAATCTGGGCATCGGGAACGACCTCTGACTACCAGGGGCCGAGAAAACCACCGTCTCATGGGGCCGGACACTCAGGGTCAGGGAAAAATCCAATATATATCCGGTGATATCTCGGGTGCTATTAGAGATAGCGTAATAAACCAAAGTGAATAATCTGCAGGAGGCCCTGGCGCATGAATCTGGGCAGCGGGAACGACCTCGGACCACCAGGGGCCAAGAAAATTACAGATTTTCGGTATCCGTCACACAAGGTCATGTAAAAATCCAATATATATCTGGTGATATCTCGGGTGCTGTTAGAGATACCGCAATAAATCAAAGTGCATTGTCCGTAGGAGGCCCTTGCGCATTAATCTGTGTAGCAGGAACGACTTCGGACCACCAGGGGCCGAGAAAACCATCTACACATGGGGCCGGACACCCAAGGTCATGTAAAAATCCAGGATGTATCTGATGATATCTCGCGTGCTGTTAGAGATAGCGCGATAAATCAAAGTGCATTGTCTGCAGGAAGCCCTGGCGCATGATTCTGTGCAGCGGGAACGACCTCGGACCACCAGGGGCCGAGAAAACCACCGTCTCATGGGGCCGGACACTCAGGGTCAGGGAAAAATACAATATATATCTGGTGATATCTCGGGTGCTATTAGAGATAGCGCAATAAACCAAAGTGAATTATCTGCAGGAGGCCCTGGCGCATGAATCTGTGCAGCGGGAACGACGTCGGACTACCAGGTGCCAAGAAAATTACAGATTTTCGGTATCGGTCACCCAAGGCCATGTAAAAATCCAGCATATATCTGGTGAAATCTCAGGTGTTATTACAGATAGCGCAATAAACCAAAGTGCATTGTCTGCAGGAAGCCCTGGCGCATGATTCTGTGCAGCGGGAACGACCACGGATCACCAGGGGCCGAGGAAACCACCATCTCATGGGGCCGGACACTCAGGGTCAGGGGAAAATCCAATATATATCTGTTGATATCTCGGGTGCTATTAGAGATAGCGCAATAAACCAAAGTGAATTATCTGCAGGAGGCCCGAGCGCATGAATCTGTGCAGCGGGAACGACCTCGGACCACCAGGGGCCGAGAAAACCACCGTCTCATGGGGCCGGACACTCAGGGTCAGGGAAAAATACAATATATATCCGGTGATATCTCGGGTGCTATTAGAGATAGCGTAATAAACCAAAGTGAATTATCTGCAGGAGGCCCTGGCGCATGAATCTGGGCAGCGGGAACGACCTCGGACCACCAGGGGCCAAGAAAATTACAGATTTTCGGTATCCGTCACACAAGGTCATGTAAAAATCCAATATATATCTGGTGATATCTCGGGTGCTGTTAGAGATACCGCAATAAATCAAAGTGCATTGTCCGTAGGAGGCCCTTGCGCATTAATCTGTGTAGCAGGAACGACTTCGGACCACCAGGGGCCGAGAAAACCATCTACACATGGGGCCGGACACCCAAGGTCATGTAAAAATCCAGGATGTATCTGATGATATCTCGCGTGCTGTTAGAGATAGCGCGATAAATCAAAGTGCATTGTCTGCAGGAAGCCCTGGCGCATGATTCTGTGCAGCGGGAACGACCTCGGACCACCAGGGGCCGAGAAAACCACCGTCTCATGGGGCCGGACACTCAGGGTCAGGGAAAAATACAATATATATCTGGTGATATCTCGGGTGCTATTAGAGATAGCGCAATAAACCAAAGTGAATTATCTGCAGGAGGCCCTGGCGCATGAATCTGTGCAGCGGGAACGACGTCGGACTACCAGGTGCCAAGAAAATTACAGATTTTCGTTATCGGTCACCCAAGGCCATGTAAAAATCCAGCATATATCTGGTGATATCTCAGGTGTTATTACAGATAGCGCAATAAACCAAAGTGCATTGTCTGCATGAAGCCCTGGCGCATGATTCTGTGCAGCGGGAACGACCACGGATCACCAGGGGCCGAGGAAACCACCATCTCATGGGGCCGGACACTCAGGGTCAGGGGAAAATCCAATATATATCTGGTGATATCTCGGGTGCTATTAGAGATAGCGCAATAAACCAAAGTGAATTATCTGCAGGAGGCCCGAGCGCATGAATCTGTGCAGCGGGAACGACCTCGGACCACCAGGGGCCGAGAAAACCACCGTCTCATGGGGTCGGACTGTAAGGGTCAGGGAAAAATACAATATATATCTGGTGATATCTCGGGTGCTATTAGAGATAGCGTAATAAATCAAAGTGAATTATCTGCAGGAGGCCCTGGCGCATGAATCTGGGCAGCGGGAACGACCTCGGAACACCAGGGGCCAAGAAAATTACAGATTTTCGGTATCCGTCACCCAAGTTCATGTAAAAATCCAATATATATCTGGTGATATCTCGGGTGCTGTTAGAGAAAGCGCAATAAACCAAAGTGAATTATCTGCAGCAGGCCCTGGCGCATGAATCTGTGCAGCGGGAACGACCTCTGACCGCCAGGGGCCGAGAAAACCACAGTCTCATGGGACCGGGCACTCAGGGTCAGGGAAAAATCCAATATATATCTGGTGATATGTCGGGTGCTATTACAGATAGCGCAATAAATCAAAGTGCATTGTCTGTAGGAGGCCCTGGCGCATGAATCTGTGCAGCAGCAAGGACGTCGGACCACCAGGGTCCAAGAAAATTACAGATTTTCGGTATCCGTCACCCAAGGTCATGTAAAAATCCGGCATATATCTGGTGATATCTCGGGTGCTATTAGAGATAGCGCGATAAATCAGAGTGCATTGTCTGCAGGAAGCCCCGGCGCATGCATCTGTGCAGCGGGAACGACCACGGACCACCAGGGGCCGAGAAAACCACCGTCTCATGGGGCCGGATTCTCAGGGTCAGGGAAAAATACAATATATATCTGGTGATATCTCGGGTGCTAGTAGAGATAGCGCAATAAACCAAAGTGAATTATCTGCAGGAGGCCCTGGCGCATGAATCTGGGCAGCGGGAACGACCTCTGACCACCAGGGGCCGAGAAAACCACCGTCCCATGGGGCCGGACACTCAGGGTCAGGGAAAAATCCAATATATATCCGGTGATATCTCGGGTGCTATTAGAGATAGCGTAATAAATCAAAGTGAATTATCTGCAGGAGGCCCTGGCGCATGAATCTGGGCAGCGGGAACGACCTCGGAACACCAGGGGCCAAGAAAATTACAGATTTTCGGTATCCGTCACCCAAGTTCATGTAAAAATCCAATATATATCTGGTGATATCTCGGGTGCTGTTAGAGAAAGCGCAATAAACCAAAGTGAATTATCTGCAGCAGGCCCTGGCGCATGAATCTGTGCAGCGGGAACGACCTCTGACCGCCAGGGGCCGAGAAAACCACAGTCTCATGGGACCGGGCACTCAGGGTCAGGGAAAAATCCAATATATATCTGGTGATATGTCGGGTGCTATTACAGATAGCGCAATAAATCAAAGTGCATTGTCTGTAGGAGGCCCTGGCGCATGAATCTGTGCAGCAGCAAGGACGTCGGACCACCAGGGTCCAAGAAAATTACAGATTTTCGGTATCCGTCACCCAAGGTCATGTAAAAATCCGGCATATATCTGGTGATATCTCGGGTGCTATTAGATATAGCGCAATAAATCAATGTGCATTGTCTGTAGGAAGCCCTGGCGCATGAATCCGTGCAGCGGGATCGACCTCGGACCACCAGGTGCCGAGAAAATCACCGTCTCATGGGGCCGGACTGTCAGGGTCAGGGAAAAATCCAATATATATCTGGTGATTTCTCGGCTGCTATTTGAGATAGCGCAATAAATCAAAGTGAATTGTCTGCAGGAAGCACTGGCGCATGAATCTGTGCAGCGGGAACGACCTCGGACCACCAGGGGCAGAGAAAATTACAGATTTTCGGTATCCGTCACACAAGGTCATGTAAAAATCCAATATATATCTGGTGATAACTCGGGTGCTGTTAGAGATACCGCAATAAATCAAAGTGCATTGTCCGTAGGAGGCCCTTGCGCATTAATCTGTGTAGCAGGAACGACTTCGGACCACCAGGGGCCGAGAAAACCATCTACACATGGGGCCGGACATCCAAGGTCATGTAAAAATCCAGGATGTATCTGATGATATCTCGCGTGCTGTTAGAGATAGCGCGATAAATCAAAGTGAATTATCTGCAGGAGGCCTCGGCGCATGCATCTTTGCAGCGGCAACGACATCGGACCACCAGGGGCCGAGAAAACCACCGTCTCCTGGGGCCGGACACTCAGGGTCAGGGAAAATCCAATATATGTCTGGTGATATGTCGGGTGCTATTACAGATAGCGCAATAAATCAAAGTGCATTGTCTGTAGGAGGCCCTGGCACCTGAATGTGTGCAGCAGCAACGACGTCGGACTACCAGGTGCCAAGAAAATTACAGATTTTCGGTATCCGTCACCCAAGGCCATGTAAAAATCCAGCATATATCTGGTGATATCTCGGGTGCTGTTAGAGATACCGCAATAAATCAAAGTGCATTGTCCGTAGGAGGCCCTTGCGCATTAATCTGTGTAGCAGGAACGACTTCGGACCACCAGGGGCCGAGAAAACCATCTACACATGGGGCCGGACACCCAAGGTCATGTAAAAATCCAGGATGTATCTGATGATATCTCGGGTGCTGTTAGAGATAGCGCGATAAATCAAAGTGCATTGTCTGCAGGAGGCCCAGGCGCATGAATCTGTGCAGCAGCAAGGACGTCGGACCACCAGGGGCCAAGAAAATTACAGATTTTCGGTATCCGTCACCCAAGGTCATGTGAAAATCCAGCATATATCTGGTGATATCTCAGGTGTTATTACAGATAGCGCAATAAACCAAAGTGCATTGTCTGCAGGAAGCCCTGGCGCATGAATCCGTGCAGCGGGATCTACCTCGGACCACCAGGGGCCGAGAAAATCACCGTCTCATGGGGCCGGACTGTCAGGGTCAGGGAAAAATCCATTATATATCTGGTGATATCTCGGGTACTATTAGAGGTAGCGCGATCAATCAAAGTGCATTGTCTGCAGGAAGCCCTGGCGCATGCATCTGTGCAGCGGGAACGACCTCGGACCACCAGGGGCCGAGAAAACCACCGTCTCTTGTGGCCGGACACTCAGGGTCAGGGAAAAATACAATATATATCTGGTGATATCTCGGGTGCTATTAGAGATAGCGCAATAAACCAAAGTGAATTATCTGCAGGAGGCCCTGGCGCATGAATCTGGGCATCGGGAACGACCTCTGACTACCAGGGGCCGAGAAAACCACCGTCTCATGGGGCCGGACACTCAGGGTCAGGGAAAAATCCAATATATATCCGGTGATATCTCGGGTGCTATTAGAGATAGCGTAATAAACCAAAGTGAATAATCTGCAGGAGGCCCTGGCGCATGAATCTGGGCAGCGGGAACGACCTCGGACCACCAGGGGCCAAGAAAATTACAGATTTTCGGTATCCGTCACACAAGGTCATGTAAAAATCCAATATATATCTGGTGATATCTCGGGTGCTGTTAGAGATACCGCAATAAATCAAAGTGCATTGTCCGTAGGAGGCCCTTGCGCATTAATCTGTGTAGCAGGAACGACTTCGGACCACCAGGGGCCGAGAAAACCATCTACACATGGGGCCGGACACCCAAGGTCATGTAAAAATCCAGGATGTATCTGATGATATCTCGCGTTCTGTTAGAGATAGCGCGATAAATCAAAGTGCATTGTCTGCAGGAAGCCCTGGCGCATGATTCTGTGCAGCGGGAACGACCTCGGACCACCAGGGGCCGAGAAAACCACCGTCTCATGGGGCCGGACACTCAGGGTCAGGGAAAAATACAATATATATCTGGTGATATCTCGGGTGCTATTAGAGATAGCGCAATAAACCAAAGTGAATTATCTGCAGGAGGCCCTGGCGCATGAATCTGTGCAGCGGGAACGACGTCGGACTACCAGGTGCCAAGAAAATTACAGATTTTCGGTATCGGTCACCCAAGGCCATGTAAAAATCCAGCATATATCTGGTGAAATCTCAGGTGTTATTACAGATAGCGCAATAAACCAAAGTGCATTGTCTGCAGGAAGCCCTGGCGCATGATTCTGTGCAGCGGGAACGACCACGGATCACCAGGGGCCGAGGAAACCACCATCTCATGGGGCCGGACACTCAGGGTCAGGGGAAAATCCAATATATATCTGGTGATATCTCGGGTGCTATTAGAGATAGCGCAATAAACCAAAGTGAATTATCTGCAGGAGGCCCGAGCGCATGAATCTGTGCAGCGGGAACGACCTCGGACCACCAGGGGCCGAGAAAACCACCGTCTCATGGGGCCGGACACTCAGGGTCAGGGAAAAATACAATATATATCCGGTGATATCTCGGGTGCTATTAGAGATAGCGTAATAAACCAAAGTGAATTATCTGCAGGAGGCCCTGGCGCATGAATCTGGGCAGCGGGAACGACCTCGGACCACCAGGGGCCAAGAAAATTACAGATTTTCGGTATCCGTCACACAAGGTCATGTAAAAATCCAATATATATCTGGTGATATCTCGGGTGCTGTTAGAGATACCGCAATAAATCAAAGTGCATTGTCCGTAGGAGGCCCTTGCGCATTAATCTGTGTAGCAGGAACGACTTCGGACCACCAGGGGCCGAGAAAACCATCTACACATGGGGCCGGACACCCAAGGTCATGTAAAAATCCAGGATGTATCTGATGATATCTCGCGTGCTGTTAGAGATAGCGCGATAAATCAAAGTGCATTGTCTGCAGGAAGCCCTGGCGCATGATTCTGTGCAGCGGGAACGACCTCGGACCACCAGGGGCCGAGAAAACCACCGTCTCATGGGGCCGGACACTCAGGGTCAGGGAAAAATACAATATATATCTGGTGATATCTCGGGTGCTATTAGAGATAGCGCAATAAACCAAAGTGAATTATCTGCAGGAGGCCCTGGCGCATGAATCTGTGCAGCGGGAACGACGTCGGACTACCAGGTGCCAAGAAAATTACAGATTTTCGTTATCGGTCACCCAAGGCCATGTAAAAATCCAGCATATATCTGGTGATATCTCAGGTGTTATTACAGATAGCGCAATAAACCAAAGTGCATTGTCTGCATGAAGCCCTGGCGCATGATTCTGTGCAGCGGGAACGACCACGGATCACCAGGGGCCGAGGAAACCACCATCTCATGGGGCCGGACACTCAGGGTCAGGGGAAAATCCAATATATATCTGGTGATATCTCGGGTGCTATTAGAGATAGCGCAATAAACCAAAGTGAATTATCTGCAGGAGGCCCGAGCGCATGAATCTGTGCAGCGGGAACGACCTCGGACCACCAGGGGCCGAGAAAACCACCGTCTCATGGGGTCGGACTGTAAGGGTCAGGGAAAAATCCATTATATATCTGGTGATATCTCGAATACTATTAGAGATAGCGCGATAAATCAGAGTGCATTGTCTGCAGGAAGCCCCGGCGCATGCATCTGTGCAGCGGGAACGACCACGGACCACCAGCGGCCGAGAAAACCACCGTCTCATGGGGCCGGATTCTCAGGGTCAGGGAAAAATACAATATATATCTGGTGATATCTCGGGTGCTAGTAGAGATAGCGCAATAAACCAAAGTGAATTATCTGCAGGAGGCCCTGGCGCATGAATCTGGGCAGCGGGAACGACCTCGGACCACCAGGGGCCGAGAAAACCACCGTCTCATGGGGCCGGACACTCAGGGTCAGGGAAAAATACAATATATATCTGGTGATATCTCGGGTGCTATTAGAGATAGCGTAATAAATCAAAGTGAATTATCTGCAGGAGGCCCTGGCGCATGAATCTGGGCAGCGGGAACGACCTCGGAACACCAGGGGCCAAGAAAATTACAGATTTTCGGTATCCGTCACCCAAGTTCATGTAAAAATCCAATATATATCTGGTGATATCTCGGGTGCTGTTAGAGAAAGCGCAATAAACCAAAGTGAATTATCTGCAGCAGGCCCTGGCGCATGAATCTGTGCAGCGGGAACGACCTCTGACCGCCAGGGGCCGAGAAAACCACAGTCTCATGGGACCGGGCACTCAGGGTCAGGGAAAAATCCAATATATATCTGGTGATATGTCGGGTGCTATTACAGATAGCGCAATAAATCAAAGTGCATTGTCTGTAGGAGGCCCTGGCGCATGAATCTGTGCAGCAGCAAGGACGTCGGACCACCAGGGTCCAAGAAAATTACAGATTTTCGGTATCCGTCACCCAAGGTCATGTAAAAATCCGGCATATATCTGGTGATATCTCGGGTGCTATTAGAGATAGCGCGATAAATCAGAGTGCATTGTCTGCAGGAAGCCCCGGCGCATGCATCTGTGCAGCGGGAACGACCACGGACCACCAGGGGCCGAGAAAACCACCGTCTCATGGGGCCGGATTCTCAGGGTCAGGGAAAAATACAATATATATCTGGTGATATCTCGGGTGCTAGTAGAGATAGCGCAATAAACCAAAGTGAATTATCTGCAGGAGGCCCTGGCGCATGAATCTGGGCAGCGGGAACGACCTCTGACCACCAGGGGCCGAGAAAACCACCGTCCCATGGGGCCGGACACTCAGGGTCAGGGAAAAATCCAATATATATCCGGTGATATCTCGGGTGCTATTAGAGATAGCGTAATAAATCAAAGTGAATTATCTGCAGGAGGCCCTGGCGCATGAATCTGGGCAGCGGGAACGACCTCGGAACACCAGGGGCCAAGAAAATTACAGATTTTCGGTATCCGTCACCCAAGTTCATGTAAAAATCCAATATATATCTGGTGATATCTCGGGTGCTGTTAGAGAAAGCGCAATAAACCAAAGTGAATTATCTGCAGCAGGCCCTGGCGCATGAATCTGTGCAGCGGGAACGACCTCTGACCGCCAGGGGCCGAGAAAACCACAGTCTCATGGGACCGGGCACTCAGGGTCAGGGAAAAATCCAATATATATCTGGTGATATGTCGGGTGCTATTACAGATAGCGCAATAAATCAAAGTGCATTGTCTGTAGGAGGCCCTGGCGCATGAATCTGTGCAGCAGCAAGGACGTCGGACCACCAGGGTCCAAGAAAATTACAGATTTTCGGTATCCGTCACCCAAGGTCATGTAAAAATCCGGCATATATCTGGTGATATCTCGGGTGCTATTAGATATAGCGCAATAAATCAATGTGCATTGTCTGTAGGAAGCCCTGGCGCATGAATCCGTGCAGCGGGATCGACCTCGGACCACCAGGTGCCGAGAAAATCACCGTCTCATGGGGCCGGACTGTCAGGGTCAGGGAAAAATCCAATATATATCTGGTGATTTCTCGGCTGCTATTTGAGATAGCGCAATAAATCAAAGTGAATTGTCTGCAGGAAGCACTGGCGAATGAATCTGTGCAGCAGGAACGACCTCGGACCACCAGGGGCCGAGAAAATTACAGATTTTCGGTATCCGTCACCCAAGGCCATGTAAAAATCCAGCATATATCTGGTGATATCTCGGGTGCTGTTAGAGATACCGCAATAAATCAAAGTGCATTGTCCGTAGGAGGCCCTTGCGCATTAATCTGTGTAGCAGGAACGACTTCGGACCACCAGGGGCCGAGAAAACCATCTACACATGGGGCCGGACACCCAAGGTCATGTAAAAATCCAGGATGTATCTGATGATATCTCGCGTGCTATTAGAGATAGCGCAATAAACCAAAGTGAATTATCTGCAGGAGGGCCTTGGGCATGCATTTGTGCAACGGGAACGACCTCGGACCACCAGGGGCCGAGAAAACCACCGTCCCTTGGGGCCGGACACTCAGGGTCAGGGAAAAATCCAATATATATCCGGTGATATCTCGGGTGCTATTAGAGATAGCGTAATAAACCAAAGTGAATTATCTGCAGGAGGCCCTGGCGCATGAATCTGGGCAGCGGGAACGACCTCGGACCACCAGGGGCCAAGAAAATTACAGATTTTCGGTATCCGTCACCCAGGGTCATGTAAAAATCCAATATATATCTGGTGATATCTCGGGTGCTGTTAGAGATAGCGCAATAAATCAAAGTGCATTGTCCGTAGGAGGCCCTTGCGCATTAATCTGTGCAGCAGGAACGACTTCGGACCACCAGGGGCCGAGAAAACCACCTACACATGGGGCCGGACACCCAAGGTCATGTAAAAATCCAGGATGTATCTGATGATATCTCGGGTGCTGTTAGAGATAGCGCAATAAATCAAAGTGAATTATCTAGAGGAGGCCCTGGCGCATGCATCTTTGCAGCGGCAACGACATCGGACCACCAGGGGCCGAGAAAACCACCGTCTCCTGGGACCGGACACTCAGGGTCAGGGAAAAATCCAATATATATCTGGTGATATGTCGGGTGCTATTACAGATAGCGCAATAAATCAAAGTGCATTGTCTGTAGGAGGCCCTGCCGCCTGAATGTGTGCAGCAGCAACGACGTCGGACTACCAGGGGCCAAGAAAATTACAGATTTTCGGTATCCGTCACCCAAGGCCACGTAAAAATCCAGCATATATCTGGTGATATCTCAGGTGTTATTCCAGATAGCGCAATAAACCAAAGTGCATTGTCTGCAGGAAGCCCTGGCGCATGAATCCGGGCAGCGGGATCGACCTCGGACCACCAGGGGCCGAGAAAACCACCGACAGATGGGGCCGGAACCTCAGGGTCAGGGAAAAATCCAATATATATCTGGTGATATCTCGGGTGCTATTAGAGATAGCGCGATAAATCAAAGTGCATTGTCTGCAGGAGGCCCAGGCGCATGAATCTGTGCAGCAGCAAGGACGTCGGACCACCAGGGGCCAAGAAAATTACAGATTTTCGGTATCCGTCACCCAAGGTCATGTGAAAATCCAGCATATATCTGGTGATATCTCAGGTGTTATTACAGATAGCGCAATAAACCAAAGTGCATTGTCTGCAGGAAGCCCTGGCGCATGAATCCGGGCAGCGGGATCGACCTCGGACCACCAGGGGCCGAGAAAACCACCGACAGATGGGGCCGGAACCTCAGGGTCAGGGAAAAATCCAATATATATCCGGTGATATCTCGGGTGCTATTAGATATAGCGCAATAAATCAAAGTGCATTGTCTGCAGGAAGCCCTGGCGCATGAATCCGTGCAGCGGGATCTACCTCGGACCACCAGGGGCCGAGAAAATCACCGTCTCATGGGGCCGGACTGTCAGGGTCAGGGAAAAATCCAATATATATCTGGTGATATCTCGGGTGCTATTAGAGATAGCGCGATAAACCAAAGTGAATTATCTGCAGGAGGCCCGGGCGCATGAATCTGTTCAGCGGGAACGACCTCGGACCACCAGGGGCCGAGAAATCCACCGTCTCATGGGGTCGGACTGTCAGGGTCAGGGAAAAATCCATTATATATCTGCTGATATCTCGGGTACTATTAGAGATAGCGCGATCAATCAAAGTGCATTGTCTGCAGGAAGCCCTGGCGCATGCATCTGTGCAGCGGGATCGACCTCGGACCACCACGGGCCGAGAAAATCACCGTCTCATGGGGCCGGTGTGTCAGGGTCAGGGAAAAAACCAATATATATCTGGTGATATCTCGGGTGCTATTAGAGATAGCGCGATAAATCAAAGTGAATTGTCTGCAGGAGGCCCTGGTGCATGAATCTGTGCAGCAGCAACGACGTCGGACTACCAGGTGCCAAGAAAATTACAGATTTTCGGTATCCGTCACCCAAGGCCATGTAAAAATCCAGCATATATCTGGTGATATCTCGGGTGCTGTTAGAGATACCGCAATAAATCAAAGTGCATTGTCCGTAGGAGGCCCTTGCGCATTAATCTGTGTAGCAGGAACGACTTCGGACCACCAGGGGCCGAGAAAACCATCTGCACATGGGGCCGGACACCCAAGGTCATGTAAAATTCCAGGATGTATCTGATGATATCTCGGGTGCTGTTAGAGATAGCGCGATAAATCAAAGTGCATTGTCTGCAGGAGGCCCAGGCGCATGAATCTGTGCAGCAGCAAGGACGTCGGACCACCAGGGGCCAAGAAAATTACAGATTTTCGGTATCCGTCACCCAAGGTCATGTGAAAATCCAGCATATATCTGGTGATGTCTCAGGTGTTATTACAGATAGCGCAATAAACCAAAGTGCATTGTCTGCAGGAAGCCCTGGCGCATGAATCCGGGCAGCGGGATCGACCTCGGACCACCAGGGGCCGAGAAAATCACCGTCTTATGAGGCCGGACACTCAGGGTCAGGGAAAAAGCCAATATATATCTGGTGATATCTCGTGTGCTGTTAGAGATAGCGCAATAAACCAAAGTGCATTGTCCGTAGGAGGTCCTGGCGCATGAATCTGGGCAGCGGGAACGACCTCAGACCACCAGGGGTCGAGAGAACTACAGTCTCATGGGGCCGGACACCCAGGGCCAGGGGAAAATCCAATATATATCTGGTGATATCTCGGGTGCTATTAGACATAGCGGGATATATCAACGTGCATTGCCTGCAGGAGGCCGTAGCGCATGAGTCTGTGCAGCAGGAACGACCAGGGACCATCAGGGGCCGAGAAAATTACAGATTTTCGGTATCCGTCACCCCTGGTTATGTAAAAATCCAGCATATATCTGGTGATATCTCGGGTGCAATTACAGATAGCGCGATAAATCAAAGTGCATTGCGTGCAGGAAGCCCGGGCGCATGAATATGTGCAATGGAAACGACCTCGGACCACCAGGGGCCGAGAAAACCACCGTCTCATGGGGTCGGACTGTCAGGGTCAGGGAAAAATACAATATATATCTGGTGATATCTCGGGTGCTATTAGAGATACCGCAATAAATCAAAGTGCATTGTCTGCAGGACGCCCTGGCACATGAATCTCTGCAGCGGGAACGACCTCGGACCACCAGGGGCCGAGAAAACTACCGTCTCATGGGGCCGGACACTCAGGGTCAGGGAAAAATCCAATATATATCTGGTGATATCTCGGGTGCTATTACAGATAGCGCAATAAATCAACGTGCATTGTCTGTAGGAGGCCCTGGCGCATGAATGTGTGCAGCGGGAACGACCTCGGACCACCAGGGGCCGAGAAAACCACCGTCTCATGGGGCCGAACTGTCAGGGTCAGGGAAAAATCCAATATATATCTGGTGATATCTCGGGTGCTATTAGAGATAGCGCAATAAATCAAAGTGCATTGTCTGCAGGAGGCCCTCGCGCATGAATCTGTGCAGCGGGAACGACCTCGGACCACCAGAGGCCGAGAAAATCACCGTCTCATGGGGTCGGACTGTCAGGGTCAGGGAAAAATCCAATATATATCTGGTGATATCTCGGGTGCTATTGCAGATAGCACAATAAATCAAAGTGCATTGTCTGCAGGAGGCCCTGGCGCATGATTCTGTGCAGCGGGAACGACCTCGGACCACCAGGGGCCGAGAAAACTACCGTCTCACGGGGTCGGACTGTCAGGGTCAGGGAAAAATCCAATATATATCTGGTGATATCTCGGGTGCTATTAGAGATAGCGCAATAAATCAAAGTGCATTGTCTGTAGGAGGCCCTGGCGCATGAATCTGTGCAGCGGGAACGACCACGGACCACCAGGGGCCGAGAAAATCACCGTCTCATGAGGCCGGACTGTCAGGGTCAAGGAAAAATCCAACATATACCTGGTGATATCTCGGGTGCTATTAGAGATAGCGCAATAAATCAAAGTGCATTGTCTGCAGGAGGCCCTGGCGCATGAATCTGTGCAGAGGGAACGACCTCGGACCACCACGGGCCGAGAAAACTACCGCCTCATGGGGCCGGACACTCAGGGTCAGGGAAAAATACAATATATATCTGGTGATATCTCGGGTGATATTAGAGATAGCGCAATATATCAAAGTGCATTGTCTGCAGGAGGCCCTGGCGCATGAATCTCTGCAGCGGGAACGACCTCGGACCAGCAGGGGCCGAGAAAACCACCGTCTCATGGGGTCGGACACACAGGGTCATGAAAAAATCCAATATATATCTGGTGATATCTCGGGTGATATTAGAGATAGCGCAATAAATCAAAGTGCATTGTCTGTAGAAGGCCCTGGCGCATGAATCTGTCCAGCGGGTTCGACCTCGGACCACCAGCGGCCGAGAAAACCACCGTCTCATGGGGCCGGACACTCAGAGTCAGGGAAAAATCCAATATATATCTGGTGATATCTCGGGTGCTATTACAGATAGCCCTATAAATCAAAGTGCATTGTCTGTAGGAGGCCCTAGCGCATGAATCTCTGCAGCGGGAACGACCGCGGACCACCAGGGGCCGAGAAAATCACCGTCTCATGGGGCCGGACACTCAGGGTCAGGGGAAAATCCAGCATATATCTGGAGATATCTCGGGTGCTATTACAGATAGCGCAATAAATCAAAGTGCATCGTCTGCACGAGGCCCTGGCGCATGAATCTGTGCAGCGGGGACGACCTCGGACTACCAGGGGACGAGAAAACCACCGTCTCATGGGGTCGGACTGTCAGGGTCAGGGAAAAATCCAATATATATCTGGTGATATCCCGGGTGCTATTACAGATAGCGCAATAAACCAAAGTGAATTGACTGCAGGAGGCCCTAGCGCATGAATCCGTGCAGCGCGAACGACCTCGGACCACCAGGGGCCGAGAAAACTACCGTCTCATGGGGTCGGACACTCAGGGTCAGGGAAAAATCCAATATATATCTGGCGATATCTCGGCTGCTATTACAGGTAGCGCAATGATTCAAAGTGCATTGTCTGTAGGAGGCCCTGGCGCATGAATCTGTGCAGCGGGAACGACCTCTGACCACCAGGGGCCGAGAAAACCACCGTCTCATGGGGCCGGACACTCAGGGTCATGGAAAAATCCAATATATATCTGGTGATATGTCGGGTGCTATTACAGATAGCGCAATAAATCAAAGTGCATTGTCTGTAGGAGGCCCTGGCGCCTGAATGTGTGCAGCAGCAACGACGTCGGACTACCAGGGGCCAAGAAAATTACAGATTTTCGGTATCCGTCACCCAAGGCCATGTAAAAATCCAGCATATATCTGGTGATATCTCAGGTGTTATTACAGATAGCGCAATAAACCAAAGTGCATTGTCTTCAGGAGGCCCTGTCGCATGCATCTGTGCAGCGGGAACGACCTCGGAGCACCAGGGGCCGAGAAAACCACAGTATCATGGGGCTGTCCACTCAGGGTCGGGGAAAAATCCAATATATATCTGGTGATATCTCGGGTGCTATTAGAGATAGCGCGATAAATCAAAGTGAATTATCTGCAGGAGGCCCTGGCGCAGGCATCTGTGCAGCAGCAACGACGTCGGACCACCAGGGGCCAAGGAAATTACAGATTTTCGGTATCCGTCACCCAAGGTCATGTAAAAATCCAGGATGTATCTGATGATATCTCGGGTGCTATTAGAGATAGCGCGATAAATCAAAGTGAATTATCTGCAGGAGGCCCTGGCGCATGCATCTATGCAGCGGGAACGACCTCGGAGCACCAGGAGCCGACAAAATCTCCGTCTCATGGGGCCGGACTGTCAGGGTCAGGGAAAAATCCAATATATATCTGGTGATATCTCGGGTGCTATTAGAGATAGCGCAATAAATCAAAGTAAATGGTCTGTAGGAGGCACTGGCGAATGAATCTGTGCAGCAGGAACGACCTCGGGCCACCAGGGGCCGAGAAAGTTACAGATATTCGGAATCCGTCACCCAAGGTCATGTAAAAATCCAGCATATATCTGGTGATATCTCGGGTGCTATTACAGATAGCGCAATAAAGCAAACTGAATTGTCTGCAGGAGGCCCTGGCGCATGAATCTGTGCAGCAGGAACGACCTCGGACCACCAGGGGCCGAGAAAACCACCGACACATGGGGCCGGACTGTCAGGGTCAGGGAAGAATCCATCATATATCTGGTGATATCTCGGGTGCTATTAGAGATAGCGCAATAAATCAAAGTGCATTGTCTGTAGGAGGCACTGATGAATGAATCTGTGCAGCAGGAACGACCTCGGACCACCAGGGGCCGAGAAAATTACAGATATTCAGAATCCGTCACCCAAGGTCATGTCAAAATCCAGCATATATCTGGTGATATCTCGGGTGCTATTAGATATAGCGCAATAAATCAAAGTGCATTGTCTGCAGGAGGCCCTGGCGCATGAATCTGTACAGCGGGAGCGGAATCGGACCACCAGGGGCCGAGAAAACCACCGACACATGGGGCCGGACACCCAAGGCCATGTAAAAATCCAGGATGTATCTGATGATATCTCGGGGGCTATTAGAGATAGCGCAATAAATGAAAGTGCATTGTCTGCAGGAGGCCCCGGCGCATGAATCTGTGCAGCGGGAACGACCTCGGACCACTAGGGGCCGACAAAAACACCGTCTCATGGGGCCGAACTGTCAGGGTCAGGGAAAAATTCATTATATATCTGGTGATATCTCGGGTGCTATTAGAAATAGCGCAATAAATCAAAGTGCATTGTCTGTAGGAGGCCCTGGCACATGAATCTGTGCAGCAGGAACGACCTCGGACCACCAGGGACCGAGAAAATTACAGATTTTCTGTATACGTCAGCCAATGTCATGTAAAAATCCAGCATATGTCTGGTGCTTTCTCGGGTGCTATTACAGATAGCGCGATAAATCAAAGTGCATTGTCTGCAGGAAGCCCTGGCGCATGAATCTGTGCAGCGGGATCGACCTCGGACCACCAGGGGCCGAGAAAATTACAGATATTCGGAATCCGTCACCCAAGGTCATGTAAAAATCCAGCATATATCTGGTGATATCTCGGGTGCTATTACAGATAGCGCAATAAACCAAAGTGAATTGTCTGCAGGAAGCCCTGGCGCATGAATCTGTTCAGAGGGATCGACCTCGGACCACGAGGGACCGAGAAAACCATCGACACATGGGGCCGGACTGTCAGGGTCAGGGAAAAATCCAGCATATATCTGGTGATATCTCGGGTGCTTTTACAGATAGCGCAATAAACCAAAGTGCATTGTCTGCAGGAGGCCCTGGCGCATGAATCTGAGCAGAAGGAACGACCTGGGACCACCAGGGGCCGAGAAAATTACAGATTTTCGATATCCGACACCCAAGGTAATGTAAAAATCCAGCATATATCTGGTATATCTCGGGTGCTATTACAGATAGCGCAATAAATCAAAGTGCATTGTCTGTAGGTGGCCCTGGCGCATGAACCTGTGCATCGGGAGCGACCTCGAACCACCAGGGGTCGAGAAAACCACCGACTAATGGGGCCGGATACTCAGGGTCAGGGAAAAATCCAGTATATATCTGGTAATATCTCGGGTGCAATTTCAGATAGCGCAATAAATAAAAGTGCATTGTCTGCAGGAGGCCCTGGCGCATGAATATGTGCAGCGGGAACGGCCTCGGACCACTAGGGTCCTAGAAAACGACCGTCTCATGGGGCCGGACACTCAGGGTCGGGGAAAAATCCAATATATATCTGGTGATATCTCGGGTGCTATTAGAGATAGCGCAATAAATCAAAGTGCATTGTCTGCAGGAGGCCCTGGCGCATGAATCTGTGCAGCGGGAACGACCTCGGACCACCAGGGGCCGAGAAAACTACCATCTCATGGGGTCGGACACTCAGGGTCGGGGAAAAATCCAATATATATCTGGTGATATCTCGGGTGCTATTACAGATGGCGCAATAAATCAAAGTGCATTGTCTGTAGGAGGCCCTGGCGCATGAATCTGTGCAGCGGGAACGACCTCGGACCACCAGGGACCGGGATAACCACCCTCTCATGGGGACGGGCTGTCAGGGTCGGGGAAAAATCCAATATAAATCTGGTGATATCTCGGGTGCTATTAGAGATAGCGCAATAAATCAAAGTGCATTGTCTGCAAGAGGCCCTAGCGCATGAATCTGTGCAGCGGGTACGACCTCGGACCACCAGAGGCCGAGAAAACCTCCGCCTCATGGGGTCAGATTCACAGGGTCAGGGAAAAATCCAATATAAATCTGGTGATATGTCGGGTGCGATTACAGATAGCGCAATAAATCAAAGTGCATTGTCTGTAGGAGGCCCTAGCGCATGAATCTCTGCAGCGGGAACGACCTCGGACCACCAGGGACCGAGAAAATCACCGTCTCATGGGGCCGGACTGTCAGGGTCAGGGAAAAATCCAATATATATCTGGTGATATCTCGGGTGCTATTAGAGATAGCGCAATAAATCAAAGTGCATTGTCTGCAGAAGGCCCTCGCGCATGAATCTGTGCAGCGGAACGACCTCGGACCACCAGAGGCCGAGAAAATCACCGTCTCATGGGGTCGGACTGTCAGGGTCAGGGAAAAATCCAATATATATCTGGTGATATCTCGGGTGCTATTGCAGATAGCGCAATAAATCAAAGTGCATTGTCTGCAGGAGGCCCTGGCGCATGAATCTGTGCGGCGGGAACGACCTCGGACCACCAGGGGCCGAGAAAACTACCGTCTCATGGGGTCGGACACTCAGGGTCAGGGAAAAATCCAATATATATCTGGTGATATCTCGGGTGCTATTACAGATAGAGCAATAAATCAAAGTGTATTGTCTGTAGGAGGCCCTAGCGCATGAATCTCTGCAGCGGGAACGACCTCGGACCACCAGGGGTCGAGAAAATCACCGTCTCATGGGGTCGGACTCTCAGGGTCAGGGAAAAATCCAATATATATCTGGTGATATCTCGGGTGCTATTAGAGATAGCGCAATGAATCAAAGTGCATTGTCTGCAGGAGGCCCTAGCGCATGAATCTGTGCAGCGGGAACGACCTCGGACCACCAGGGGCCGAGAAAACTACCGTCTCATGGGGTCGGACACTCAGGGTCGGGGAAAAATCCAATATATATCTGGTGATATCTCGGGTGCTATTACAGATAGCACAATAAATCAAAGTGCATTGTCTGTAGGAGGCCCTGGCGCATGAATCTGTGCAGCGGGCACGAGCTCGGACCCCCAGGGGCCGAGAAAACCACCGTCTTATGGGGTCGGACACTCAGGGTCAGGGAAAAATCCAATATAAATCTGGTGATATCTCGGGAGCGATTACAGATAGCGCAATAAATCAAAGTGAATTGTCTGCAGGAGGCCCTGGCGCATGAATCTGCGCAGCGGGAACGACCCCGGACGACCAGGGGACGAGAAAACCACCGTCACATGGGGTCGGACTGTCAGGGTCAGGGAAAAATCCAATATATATCTGGTGATATCTCGGGTGCTATTACAGATAGCGCAATAAATCAAAGTGCATTTTCTGCAGGAGGCCCTGGCGCATGAATTTGTGCAGCGGGTACGACCTCGGACCACCAGAGGCCGAGGACACCACCGTCTCATGGGGTCGGACTGTCACGGTCAACGAAAAATCCAATATATATCTGGTGATATCTCGCGTGCTATTAGAGATAGCGCAATAAATCAAAGTGCATTGTCTGCAAGAGGCCCTGGCGCATAAATCTGTGCAGCGGGATCGACCTCGGACCACGAGGGACCGAGAAAACCATCGACACATGGTGCCGGACTGTCAGGGTCAGAGAAAAATCCAATATATATCTGGTGATATCACGGGTGCTATTAGAGATAGCGCAATAAATCAAAGTGCATTGTCTGCAGGAGGCCCTGGCGCATGAATTTGTGCAGCGGGAACGACCTCGGACCACCAGGGGCCGAGAAAACCACCCTCTCATGGGGACGGACTGTCAGGGTCGGGGAAAAATCCAATATAAATCTGGTGATATCTCGGGTGCTATTAGTGATAGCGCAATAAATCAAAGTGCATTGTCTGCAAGAGGCCCTAGCGCATGAATCTGTGCAGCGGGTACGACCTCGGACCACCAGGGGCCGAGAAAACCACCGCCTCATGGGGTCAGATTCACAGGGTCAGGGAAAAATCCAATATAAATCTGGTGATATCTCGGGTGCGATTACAGATAGCGCAATAAATCAAAGTGCATTGTCTGTAGGAGGCCCTAGCGCATGAATCTCTGCAGCGGGAACGACCTCGGACCACCAGGGACCGAGAAAATCACCGTCTCATGGGGCCGGACTGTCAGGGTCAGGGAAAAATCCAATATATATCTGGTGATATCTCGGGTGCTATTAGAGATAGCGCAATAAATCAAAGTGCATTGTCTGCAGGAGGCCCTGGCGCATGAATCTGTGCAGCGGGAACGACCTCGGACCACCAGAGGCCGAGAAAATCACCGTCTCATGGGGTCGGACTGTCAGGGTCAGGGAAAAATCCAATATATATTTGGTGATATCTCGGGTGCTATTGCAGATAGCGCAATAAATCAAAGTGCATTGTCTGCAGGAGGCCCTGGCGCATGATTCTGTGCAGCGGGAACGACCTCGGACCACCAGGGGCCGAGAAAACCACCGTATCATAGGGTCGGACTGTCAGGGTCAGGGAAAAATCCAATATAAATCTGGTGATATCTCGGGTGCTATTAGAGATAGCGCAGTAAATCAAAGTGCATTGTCTGCAACAGGCCCTAGCGCATGAATCTGTGCAGCGGGAACGACCTCGGACTACCAGGGGACGAGTAAACCACCGTCTCACGGGGTCGGACTGTCAGGGTCAGGGAAAAATGGAATATATATCTGGTGATATCTCGGGTGCTATTAGAGATACCGCAATAAATCAAAGTGCATTGTCTGCAGGACGCCCTAGCGCATGAATCTGTGCAGCGGGAACAACCACGGACCACCAGGGGCCGAGAAAATCACCGTCTCATGGGGCCGGACTGTCAGGGTCAGGGAAAAATCCAATATAAATCTGGTGATATCTCGGGTGCTATTACAGATAGCGTAATAAATAAAAGTGCGTTGTCTGTAGGAGGCCCTGGCGCATGAATCTGTGCAGCGGGAACGACCTCGGACTACCAGGGGCCGAGAAAACTACCGTCCCATGGGGCCGGACACTCAGGGTCAGGGAAAAATCCAATATATATCTGGTGATATCTCGGGTGCTATTACAGATAGGGCAATAAATCAAAATGCATTGTCCGCAGGAGGAACTGGCGCATGAATCTGTGCAGCGGGATCGACCTCGGACCACCTGGGGCCGAGAAAATCACCGCCTCCTGGGGCCGGACTGTCAGGGTCAGGGAAAAATCCAATATATGTCTGGTGATATCTCGGGTGCGATTACAGATAGCGCAATAAATCAAAGTGCATTGTCTGCAGGAGGCCCTGGCGCATGAATCTGTGCAGCGGGAACGACCTCGGACCACCAGGGGCCGAGAAAACTACCATCTCATGGGGCCGGACACTCAGGGTCAGGGAAAAATCCAATATATATCTGGTGATATCTCGGGTGCTATTAGAGATAGCGCAATAAACCAAATTGCATTGTCTGCAGGAGGACCTGGCGCATGATTCTGTGCAGCGGGAACGACCTCGGACCACCAGGGGCCGAGAAAACTACCGTCTCATGGGGCCGGACACTCAGGGTCAGGGAAAAATCCAATATATATCTGGTGATATCTCGGGTGCTATTACAGATAGCGCAATAAATCAAAGTGCATTGTCTGTAGGAGGCACTGGCGAATGAATCTGTGCAGCAGGTACGACCTCGGACCACCAGGCGCCGAGAAAATTACAGATATACGGAATCCGTCACCCAAGGTCATGTAAAAATCCAGCATATATCTGGTGATATCTCGGGTGCTATTACAGATAGCGCAATAAACCAAAGTGAATTGCCTGCAGGAAGCCCTGGCGCATGAATCTGTTCAGCGGGATCGACCTCGGACCACCAGGGGTCGAGAAAAGCACCGAAACATGGGGCCGGGCACTCAGGGTCAGGGAAAAATCCAATATATATCCGGTGATATCTCGGGTGCTATTGCAGATAGCGCAATAAATCAAAGTGCATTGTCTGCAGGAGGCCCTGGCGCATGATTCTGTGCAGCGGGAACGACCTCGGACCACCAGGGGCCGAGAAAACAACCGTCTCATGGGGTCGGACACTCAGGGACAGGGAAAAATCCAATATATATCCGGTGATATCTCGGGTGCTATTAGAGATAGCGTAATAAACCAAAGTGAATTATCTGCAGGAGGCCCTGGCGCATGAATCTGTGCAGCGCGAACGACCTCTGACCGCCAGGGGCCGAGAAAACCACAGTCTCATGGGACCGGGCACTCAGGGTCAGGGAAAAATCCAATATATATCTGGTGATATGTCGGGTGCTATTACAGATAGCGCAATAAATCAAAGTGCATTGTCTGTAGGAGGCCCTGGCGCATGAATCTGTGCAGCAGCAAGGACGTCGGACCACCAGGGTCCAAGAAAATTACAGATTTTCGGTATCCGTCACCCAAGGTCATGTAAAAATCCGGCATATATCTGGTGATATCTCGGGTGCTATTAGATATAGCGCAATAAATCAATGTGCATTGTCTGTAGGAAGCCCTGGCGCATGAATCCGTGCAGCGGGATCGACCTCGGACCACCAGGGGCCGAGAAAACTACCGTCTCATGGCGTCGGACTGTCAGGGTCAGGGAAAAATCCAATATATATCTGGTGATATCTCGGGTGCTATTAGAGATAGCGTAATAAATCAAAGTGCATTGTCTGTAGGAGGCACTGGCGAATGAATCTGAGCAGCGGGAACGACCTCGGACCACCAGGGGCCGAGAAAACCACCGTCTCATGGGGTCGGACACTCAGGGTCAGGGAAAAATCCAATATATATCTGGTGATATCTCGGGTGCTATTACAGATAAGGCAATAAATCAAAGTGCATTGTCTGCAGGAGGCCCTAGCGCATGAATCTGTGCAGCGGGAACGACCTCGGACCACCAGGGGCCGAGAAAACTACCATCTCATGGAGCCGGACACTCAGGGTCAGGGAAAAATCCAATATATATTTGGTGATATCTCGGGTGCTATTAGAGATAGCGCAATAAACCAAAGTGCATTGTCTGCAGGAGGACCTGGCGCACGATTCTGTGCAGCGGGAACGACCTCGGACCACCAGGGGCCGAGAAAACCACCGTCTCATGGGGTCGGACACTCAGGGTCAGGGAAAAATCCAATATATATCTGGTGATATCTGGGGTGCTATTAGAGATGGCGTAATAAATCAAAGTGCATTGTCTGTAGGAGGCCCTGGCGCATGAATCTGTGCAGCGGGCACGACCTTGGACCACCAGGGGCCGAGAAAACCACCGTCTCATGGGGTAAGACACTCAGGGTCAGGGAAAAATCCAATATAAATCTGGTGATATCTCGGGTGCTATTAGAGATAGCGCAATAAATCAAAGTGCATTGTCTGCAGGAGGCCCTGGCGCATGAATCTGTGCAGCGGGAACGACCTCGGACCACCAGGGGCCGAGAAAACCACCGACACATGGGGCCGGACACTCAGGGTCGGGGAAAAATTCAATATATATCTGGTGATATCTCGGGTGCTGTTACAGATAGCGCCATAAATCAAAGTGCATTGTCTGCAGGAGGCCCTAGCGCATGAATCTGTGCAGTGGGAACGACCTCGGACCACCAGGGGCCGAGAAAACCACCGCCTCATGGGGCCGGACACTCAGGGTCAGGGAAAAATCCAATATATATCTGGTGATATCTCGGGTGCTCTTACAGATAGCGCACTAAACCAAAGTGAATTATCTGCAGGTGGCCCTGGCGCATGAATCTGTGCACCGGGAACGACCTCGGACCCCCAGGGGTCGAGAAAACCACCGTCTGATGGGGCCGGACACTCAGGGTCTTGGGAAAATCCAATATATATCTGGTGATATCTCGGGTGCTCTTACAGATAGCGCACTAAACCAAAGTGAATTATCTGCAGGGGGCCCTGGCGTATGAATCTGTGCAGCGGGAACGACCTCGGAGCACCAGGGGCCGAGAAAACCACAGACACATGGGGCCGGACTGTCAGGGTCGGAGTAAAATCCAATATATATCTGGTGATATCTCGGGTGCTATTACAGACAGCGCAATAAATCAAAGTGCATTGTCTGTAGGAGGCCCTGGCGCATGAATCTGTGCAGCGGGATCGACCTCGGACAACGACGGACCGAGAAAACCATCGACACATGGGGCCGGACTGTCAGGGTCAAGGAAAAATCCAATATATATCTGGTGATATCTCGGGTGCTATTAGAGATAGCGCCATAAATCAAAGTGCATTGTCTGTATGAGGCCCTGGCGCATGAATCTGTGCAGCGGGATCGACCTCGGACAACGACGGACCGAGAAAACCATCGACACATGGGGCCGGACTGTCAGGGTCAAGGAAAAATCCAATATATATCTGGTGATATCTCGGGTGCTATTAGAGATAGCGCCATAAATCAAAGTGCATTGTCTGCAGGAGGCCCTAGCGCATGAATCTGTGCAGTGGGAACGACCTCGGACCACCAGGGGCCGAGAAAACCACCGCCTCATGGGGCCGGACACTCAGGGTCAGGGAAAAATCCAATATATATCTGGTGATATCTCGGGTGCTCTTACAGATAGCGCACTAAACCAAAGTGAATTATCTGCAGGTGGCCCTGGCGCATGAATCTGTGCACCGGGAACGACCTCGGACCCCCAGGGGTCGAGAAAACCACCGTCTGATGGGGCCGGACACTCAGGGTCTTGGGAAAATCCAATATATATCTGGTGATATCTCGGGTGCTCTTACAGATAGCGCACTAAACCAAAGTGAATTATCTGCAGGGGGCCCTGGCGTATGAATCTGTGCAGCGGGAACGACCTCGGAGCACCAGGGGCCGAGAAAACCACAGACACATGGGGCCGGACTGTCAGGGTCGGAGTAAAATCCAATATATATCTGGTGATATCTCGGGTGCTATTACAGACAGCGCAATAAATCAAAGTGCATTGTCTGTAGGAGGCCCTGGCGCATGAATCTGTGCAGCGGGATCGACCTCGGACAACGACGGACCGAGAAAACCATCGACACATGGGGCCGGACTGTCAGGGTCAAGGAAAAATCCAATATATATCTGGTGATATCTCGGGTGCTATTAGAGATAGCGCCATAAATCAAAGTGCATTGTCTGTAGGAGGCCCTGGCGCAGGAATCTGTGCAACGGGATCGACCTCGGACCACCAGGGGCCGAGAAAATCACCGTCTCATGGGGCCGGACTGTCGGGGTCAGGGAAAAATATAATATAAATCTGGTGATATCTCGGGTGCTATTACAGAAAGCGCAATAAACCAAAGTGAATTATCTGCAGGGGGCCCTGGCGCATGAATCTGTGCAGCGGGAACGACCTCGGACCACCAGGGGCCGAGAAAACCACCGTCTGATGTGGTCGGACACTCAGGGTCAGGGAAAAATCCAATATATATCTCGTGATATCTCGGGTGCTATTAGAGATAGCGCAATAAATCAAAGTGCATTGTCTGCAGGAGGCCCTGGCGCATGAATCTGTGCAGCGGGATCGACCTCGGACCACCAGGGGCCGAGAAAACCACCGTCTCATGGGGTCGGACTGTCAGGGTTAGGGAAAAATCCAAAATATATCTGTTGATATCTCGGGTGCTATTGCAGATAGCGCAATAAATCAAAGTGCATTGTCTGCAGGAGGCCCTAGCGCATGAATCTGTGCAGTGGGAACGACCTCGGACCACCAGGGGCCGAGAAAACCACCGCCTCATGGGGCCGGACACTCAGGGTCAGGGAAAAATCCAATATATATCTGGTGATATCTCGGGTGCTCTTACAGATAGCGCACTAAACCAAAGTGAATTATCTGCAGGTGGCCCTGGCGCATGAATCTGTGCACCGGGAACGACCTCGGACCCCCAGGGGTCGAGAAAACCACCGTCTGATGGGGCCGGACACTCAGGGTCTTGGGAAAATCCAATATATATCTGGTGATATCTCGGGTGCTCTTACAGATAGCGCACTAAACCAAAGTGAATTATCTGCAGGGGGCCCTGGCGTATGAATCTGTGCAGCGGGAACGACCTCGGAGCACCAGGGGCCGAGAAAACTACCGTCTCATGAGGCCGGCCTGCCAGGGTCAGGGAAAAATCCAATATATATCTGGTGATATCTCGGGTGCTATTACAGACAGCGCAGTAAACCAAAGTGAATTGTCTGCAGGAAGCCTTGGCGCGTGAATCTGTTCAGTGCGATCGACCTCTGACAACGAGGGACCGAGAAAACCATCGACACATGGGGCCGGATTGTCAGGGTCAAGGAAAAATCCAATATATATCTGGTGATATCTCGGGTGCTATTACAGATAGCGCAATAAATCAAAGTGCATTGTCTCTAGGAGGCCCTAGCGCATGAATCTGTGCAGCGGGTACGACTTCGGACCAGCAGGGGCCGAGAAAACCACCGTCTCATGGGGCCGGACTGTCAGGGTGAGGGAAATATCCAATATATATCTGGTGATATCTCGGGTGCTATTACAGATAGCGAAATAAATCAAAGTGCATTGTCTCCAGGAGGCCCTGGCGCATGAATATGTGCAGCGGGAACTACCTCGGACCACCAGGGGCCGAGAAAACTACCGTCTCATGGTGCCGGACTGTCAGGGTCAGGGAAAAATCCAATATATATCTGGTGATATCTCGGGTGCTATTACAGATAGCGGAATAAATCAAAGTGCATTGTCTCTAGGAGGCCCTAGCGCATGAATCTGTGTAGCGGGTACGACCTCGGACCACCAGGGGCCGAGAAAACTACCGTCTCATGGGGTCGGACACTCAGGGTCAGGGAAAAATCCAATATATATCTGGTGATATCTCGGGTGCTATTAGAGATAGCGCAATAAATCAAAGTGCAATGTCTGCAGGAGGCCCTGGCGCATGAATCTGTGCAGCGGGAACGACCTCGGACCACCAGGCGCCGAGAATACCACCGTCTCATGGGGTCGGACTGGCAGGGGAAGGGAAAAATCCGATATATATCTGGTGATATCTCGGGTGCTATTAGAGATAGCGCAATAAATCAAAGTGCATTGTCTGCCGGAGGCCCTAGCGCATGAATCTGTGCAGCGGGTACGACCTCGGACCACCAGGGGCCGAGAAAACTACCGTCTCATGGGGTCGGACACTCAGGGTCAGGGAAAAATCCAATATATATCTGGTTATATCCCGGGTGCTATTAGAGATAGCGCAATAAATCAAAGTGCATTGTCTGTAGGAGGCCTGCCGCATGAATCTGTGCGGCGGGATCGACCTCGGACCACCAGGGGCCGAGAAAATCACCGTCTCATGGGGCCGGACTGTCAGGGTGAGGGAAAACTCCAATATATATCTGGTGATATCTCGGGTGCTATTACAGATAGCGCAATAAATCAAAGTGCATTGTCTGCAGGAGGCCCTCGCGCATGAATCTGTGCAGCGGGTACGACCTCGGACCACCAGGGGCCGAGAAAACCACCGTCTCATGGGGTCGGACACTCAGGGTCAGGGAAAATCCAATATAAATCTGGTGATATCTCGGGTGCTATTAGAGATAGCGCAATAAATCAAAGTGCATTGTCTGTAGGAGGCCCTGCCGCATGAATCTGTGCAGCGGGAACGACCTCGGACCACCAGGGGCCGAGAAAACCACCGTCTCATGGGGCCGGACACTCAGGGTCAGGGAAAAATCCAATATATATATCTGGTGATATCTCGGGTGCTATTACAGATAGCGCAATAAATCAAAGTGCATTGTCTGCAGGAGGCCCTCGCGCATGAATCTGTGCAGCGGGTACGACCTCGGACCACCAGGGGCCGAGAAAACCACAGTCTCATCGGGCCGGACACTCGGGGCAGGGGAAAATCCAATATATATCTGGTGATATCTCGGGTGCTGTTAGAGATAGCGCAAGAAACCAAAGTGAATTACCTGCAGGAGGCCCTGGCGCATGCACCTGTTCAGCGGGAACGGCCTCGGACCACCAGGGGCCGAGAAAACCACCGTCTCATGGGGCCGGACACTCAGGGTCAGGGAAAAATCCAATATATATATGGTGATTTCACGGGTGCTATTAGAGATAGCGTAATAAATCAAAGTGCATTGTCAGCAGGAGGCCCTAGCGCATGAATCTGTGCTGCGGGAACGACCTCGGACCGCCAGGGGCCGAGAAAATCACCGTCTCATGGGGCCGGACACTCAGGGTCAGGGGAAAATCCAATATATATATATGGTGATTTCTCGGGTGCTATTAGAGATAGCGCAATAAATCAAAGTGCATTGTCTGCAGGAGGCCCTAGAGCATGAATCTGTGCAGCGGGTACGACCTCGGACCACCAGGGGCCGAGAAAACCACCGACACAAGGGGCCGAACTGTCAGGGTCAGGGAAAAATCCAATATATATCTGGTGATATCTCAGGTGCTATTAGCGATAGCGCAATAAACCAAAGTGAGTTATCTATAGGAGGCCCAGGCGCATGAATCTGTGCAGCGGGAACGACCTCGGACCACCAGGGGCCGAGAAAACTACCGTCTCATGGGGCCGGACTGTCAGGGTCAGGGAAAATCCAATATATATCTGGTGATATCTCGGGTGCTATTACAGATAGCGCAATAAACCAAACTGAATTGTCTGCAGGAAGCACTGGCGCATGAATCTGTTCAGCGCGATCGACCTCGGACCACGATGTACCGAGAAAACCATCGACACATGGGGCCGGACTGTCAGGGTCAGGGAAAATCCAATATATATCTGGTGATCTCTCTGGTGCTATTACAGATAGCGCAATAAATAAAACTGCATTGTCTGCAGGAGGCCCTGGCGCTTGTATCTGTGCTGCGGGATCGACCTCGGACCACGAGGGGCCGAGAAAACCACCGTCTCATGGGGCCGGACTGTCAGGGTCAGGGAAAAATCCAATATATGTCTGGTGATATCTCGGGTGCTATTAGAGATAGCGAAATAAATCAAAGTGCATTGTCTGTAGGAGGCACTGGCGAATGAATCTGTGCAGCAGGAACGACCTGGGACAACCAGGCGCCGAGAAAATTACAGATATTCGGAATCCGTCACCCAATGTCATGTAAAAATCCAGCATGTATCTGGTGATATCACGGGTGCTATTACAGATAGCGCAATAAATCAAAGTAAATTGTCTGTAGGAGGCACTGGCGAATGAATCTGTTCAGCAGGAACGACCTCGGACAACCAGGCGCCGAGAAAATTACAGATATTCGGAATCCGTCACCCAAGGTCATGTAAAAATCCAGCATATATCTGGCGGTATCTCGGGTGCTATTACAGATAGCGCAATAAATCAAAGTGCATTGTCTGTAGGAGGCCCTGGCGCATGAATCTGTGCAGCGGGAACCACCTCGGACCACCAGGGGCCGAGAAAACCACCGTCTCATGGGGTCGGACACTCAGGTTCAGGGAAAAATCCAATATAAATCCTGTGATATCTCGGGTGCTATTACAGATAGCGCAATAAATCAAAGTGCATTGTCTGCAGGAGGCCCTGGCGCATGAATCTGTGCAGCGGGAACGACCTCGGAGCACCAGGGGCCGAGAAAATCACCGTCTCATGGGGTCGGACACTCAGGGACAGGGAAAAATCCAATATATATCTGGTGATATCTCGGGTGCTATTTTAGATAGCGCAATAAATCAAGGTGCATTGTCTGTAGGAGGCCCTGGCGCATGAATCTGTGCAGCGGGATCGACCTCGGACCACCAGGGGCCGAGAAAACCATTGACACATGGGGTCGGACACTCAGGGTCAGGGAAAAATCCAATATAAATCTGGTGATATCTCGGGTGCTATTATAGATAGCGCAATAAATCAAAATGCATTGTCTGCAGGAGGCCCTGGCGCATGAATCTGTGCAGCGGGAACCACCTCGGAGCACCAGGGGCCGAGAAAACCACCGTCTCATGGAGTCGGACACTCAGGGCCAGGGAAAAATCCAATATAGATCTGGTGATATCTCGGGTGCTATTACAGATAGCGGAATAAATCAAAGTGAATTATCTGCAGGAGGCCCTGGCGCATGAATCTGTGCAGCGGAACGACCTCGGACCACCAGGGGCCGAGAAAACCACCGTCTCACCGGGCCGGACACTCAGGGTCAGGGGAAAATCCAATATATATCTGGTGATATCTCGGGTGATATTAGAGATAGCAAAGTAAATCAAAGTGCATTTTCTGTAGGAGGCCCTGGTGCATGAATCTGGGCAGCGGGAACGACCTCGGATCACCAGGGGCCGAGAAAACCACCGTCTCATGGGGCCGGACACTCAGGGTCAGGGAAAGGTCCAATATATATCTGGTGATATCTCGGGTGCTATTAGAGATAGCGCAATAAACCAAAGTGTATTATCTGCAGGATGCCCTGGCGCATGAATCTGTGCAGCGGGAACGACCTCGGACCACCAGGGGCCGAGAAAACCACAGTCTCATCGGGCCGGACACTCGGGGCAGGGGAAAATCCAATATATATCTGGTGATATCTCGGGTGCTGTTAGAGATAGCACAAGAAACCAAAGTGAATTACCTGCAGGAGGCCCTGGCGCATGCACCTGTTCAGCGGGAACGGCCTCGGACCACCAGGGGCCGAGAAAACCACCGTCTCATGGGGCCGGACACTCAGGGTCAGGGAAAAATCCAATATATATATGGTGATTTCAAGGGTGCTATTAGAGATAGCGTAATAAATCAAAGTGAATTATCTGCAGGAGGCCCTGGCGCATGAATCTGTGCAGCGGAACGACCTCGGACCACCAGGGGCCGAGAAAACCACCGTCTCACCGGGCCGGACACTCAGGGTCAGGGGAAAATCCAATATATATCTGGTGATATCTCGGGTGATATTAGAGATAGCAAAGTAAATCAAAGTGCATTTTCTGTAGGAGGCCCTGGTGCATGAATCTGGGCAGCGGGAACGACCTCGGATCACCAGGGGCCGAGAAAACCACCGTCTCATGGGGCCGGACACTCAGGGTCAGGGAAAGGTCCAATATATATCTGGTGATATCTCGGGTGCTATTAGAGATAGCGCAATAAACCAAAGTGTATTATCTGCAGGATGCCCTGGCGCATGAATCTGTGCAGCGGGAACGACCTCGGACCACCAGGGGCCGAGAAAACCACAGTCTCATCGGGCCGGACACTCGGGGCAGGGGAAAATCCAATATATATCTGGTGATATCTCGGGTGCTGTTAGAGATAGCGCAAGAAACCAAAGTGAATTACCTGCAGGAGGCCCTGGCGCATGCACCTGTTCAGCGGGAACGGCCTCGGACCACCAGGGGCCGAGAAAACCACCGTCTCATGGGGCCGGACACTCAGGGTCAGGGAAAAATCCAATATATATATATGGTGATTTCAAGGGTGCTATTAGAGATAGCGTAATAAATCAAAGTGCATTGTCAGCAGCAGGCCCTAGCGCATGAATCTGTGCTGCGGGAACGACCTCGGACCGCCAGGGGCCGAGAAAACCACCGTCTCATGGGGCCGGACACTCAGGGTCAGGGGAAAATCCAATATATATATATGGTGATTTCTCGGGTGCTATTAGAGATAGCGCAATAAATCAAAGTGCATTGTCTGCAGGAGGCCCTAGAGCATGAATCTGTGCAGCGGGTACGACCTCGGACCACCAGGGGCCGAGAAAACCACCGACACAAGGGGCCGAACTGTCAGGGTCAGGGAAAAATCCAATATATATCTGGTGATATCTCAGGTGCTATTAGCGATAGCGCAATAAACCAAAGTGAATTATCTATAGGAGGCCCAGGCGCATGAATCTGTGCAGCGGGAACGACCTCGGACCACCAGGGGCCGAGAAAACTACCGTCTCATGGGGCCGGACTGTCAGGTTCAGGGAAAATCCAATATATATCTGGTGATATCTCGGGTGCTATTACAGATAGCGCAATAAACCAAACTGAATTGTCTGCAGGAAGCACTGGCGCATGAATCTGTTCAGCGCGATCGACCTCGGACCACGATGTACCGAGAAAACCATCGACACATGGGGCCGGACTGTCAGGGTCAGGGAAAATCCAATATATATCTGGTGATCTCTCTGGTGCTATTACAGATAGCGCAATAAATAAAACTGCATTGTCTGCAGGAGGCCCTGGCGCTTGAATCTGTGCTGCGGGATCGACCTCGGACCACGAGGGGCCGAGAAAACCACCGTCTCATGGGGCCGGACTGTCAGGGTCAGGGAAAAATCCAATATATGTCTGGTGATATCTCGGGTGCTATTAGAGATAGCGAAATAAATCAAAGTGCATTGTCTGCAGGAGGCCCTGGCGCATGAATCTGTGCAGCGGGAACGACCTCGGACCACCAGGGGCCGAGAGAACCACCGTCTCATGGGGCCGGACACTCAGGGTCAGGGAAAGATCCAATATATATCTGGTGATATCTCGGGTGCTATTATAGATGGCGCAATAAATCAAAGTGCATTGTCTGTAGGAGGCCCTGACGCATCAATCTGTGCTGCGGGATCGACCTCGGACCACGAGGGGCCGAGAAAACCACCGTCTCATGGGGCCGGACTGTCAGGGTCAGGGAAACATCCAATATATGTCTGGTGATATCTCGGGTGCTATTAGAGATAGCGAAATAAATCAAAGTGCATTGTCTGCAGGAGGCCCTGGCGCATGAATCTGTGCAGTGGGAACGACCTCGGACCAGCAGGGGCCGAGAAAACCACCGTCTCATGGGGTCGGACACCCAGGGTCAGAGGAAAATCCAATATATATCTGGTGATGTCTCGGGTGCTATTACAGATAGCGCAATAAATCAAAGAGCATTGTCTGTAGGAGGCCCTGGCGCATGAATATGTGCAGCGGGAACGACCTCGGACCACCAGGGGCCGAGAAAACCACCGTCTCATGGGGCCGGACACTCAGGGTCAGGGAAAAATCCAATATATATCTGGTGATATCTCGGGTGCTATTAGAGATAGCGCAATAAACCAAAGTGCATTGTCTGCAGCAGGCCCTGGCGCATTAATCTGTGCAGCGGGATCGACCTCGGACCACCAGGGGTCGAGAAAACCACCGAAACATGGGGCCGGGCACTCAGGGTCAGGGAAAAATCCAATATATATCTGGTGATATCTCGGGTGCTATTATAGATAGCGCAATAAATCAAAGTGCATTGTCTGTAGGAGGCCCTGGCGCATGAATCTGTGGAGCGGGAACGACCTCGGACCACCAGGGGCCGAGAAAACCACCGACACATGGGGCCGGACACTCAGGGTCGGGGAAAAATTCAATATATATCTGGTGATATCTCGGGTGCTCTTACAGATAGCGCACTAAACCAAAGTGAATCATCTGCAGGGGGCCCTGGCGCATGAATCTGTGCAGCGGGAACGACCTCGGACCACCAGGGGCCGAGAAAACCACCGACACATGGGGCCGGACACTCAGGGTCGGGGAAAAATCCAATATATATCTGGTGATATCTCAGGTGCTATTACAGATAGCGCAATAAATCAAAGTGCATTGTCTGTAGGAGGCCCTGGCGCATGAATCTGTGCAGCGGGATGGACCTCGGACCACCAGGGGCCGAGAAAACTACCGTCTCATGGGTCCGGACACTCAGGGTCAGCGAAAAATCCAATACATATCTGGTGATATCTCGGGTGCTATTAGAGATAGAGCAATAAATCAATGTGAATTATCTGCAGGGGGCCCTGGCGCATGAATCTGTGCAGCGGGAACGACCTCGGACCACCAGGGGCCGAGAAAACCACCGACACATGGGGCCGCACACTCAGGGTCGGGGAAAAATTCAATATATATCTGGTGATATCTCGGGTGCTCTTACAGATAGCGCACTAAACCAAAGTGCATTGTCTGTAGGAGGCCCTGGCGCATGTATCTGTGCAGCGGGAACGACCTCGGACCACCAGGGGCCGAGAAAACCACCGTCACATGGGGCCGGACTGTCAGGGTAAGGGAAAAATCCAATATACATCTGGTGATATCTCGGGTGCTATTAGAGATAGCGCAATAAACCAAAGTGAATTATCTGCAGGAGGTCCTGGCGCATGAATCTGTGCAGCGGGAACGTTCCCGGACCACCAGGGACCGAGAAAACCACCGTCTCATGGGGCCGGACACTGAGGGTCAGGGGAAAATTCAATATATATCTGGTGATATCTCGGGTGCTATTACAGATAGCGCAATAAATCAAAGTGCATTGTCTGCAGGATGCCCTAGCGCATGAGTCTGTGCAGCAGGAACGACCTCGGACCACCAGGGGCCGAGAAAACTACAGTCTCATGGGGCCGGACTGTCAGGGTCAGGGAAAAATCCAATATATATCTGGTGATATCTCGGGTGCTATTAGAGATAGCGCAATAAATCAAAGTGCATTGTCTGCAGCAGGCCCTGGCGCATGAATATGTGCAGCGGGATCGACCTCGGACCACGAGGGACCGAGAAAACCGTTGACACATGGGGCCGGACTGTCAGGGTCAAGGAAAAATCCAATATATATCTGGTGATATCTCGGGTGCTCTTACAGATAGCGCACTAAATCAAAGTGCATTGTCTGCAGGAGGCCCTGGCGCATGAATCTGTGCAGCGGGATCGACCTCGGACGACCAGGGGCCGAGAAAATCACCGTCTCATGGGGCCGGACTGTCAGGGTCAGGGAAAAATACAATATATATCTGGTGATATCTCGGGTGCTATTAGAGATAACGCAATAAACCAAAGTGCATTGTCTGCAGCAGGCACTGGCGCATGAATCTGTGCAGCGGGGACGACCTCGGACCGCCAGGGGCCGAGAAAACCACCGTCACATGGTGTCGGACACTCAGGGTCAGGGAAAAATCCAATATATATCTGGTGATATCTCGGGTGCTATTAGAGATAGCGCAATAAACCAAACTGAATTATCTGCAGGAGGCCCTGGCGCATGAATCTGTGCAGCGGGAACGTTCTCGGACCACCAGGGACCGAGAAAACCACCGTCTCATGGGGCCGGACACTGAGGGTCAGGGGAAAATTCAATATATATCTGGTGATATCTCGGGTGCTATTACAGATAGCGCATTAAATCAAAGTGAATTATCTGCAGGGGGCCCTGGCGCATGAATCTGTGCAGCGGGATCGACCTCGGACCACCAGGGGCCGAGAAAACTACCGTCTCATGGGGCCGGACACTCACGGTCAGGTGAAAATCCAATATATATCTGGTGATATCTAGGGTGCTATTAGAGATAGCGCAATAAACGAAAGTGAATTGTCTGCAGGAAGCCTTGGCGCATGAATCTGTTCAGCGGGATCGACCTCTGACCCCAAGGGACCGAGAAAACCATCGACACATGGGGCCGGACTGTCAGGATCAAGGAAAAATCCAATATATATCTGGTGATATCTCGGGTGCTATTAGAGATAGCGCAATAAATCAAAGTGCATTGTCTGCAGGAGGCCCTGGCGCATGAATCTGTGCAGCGGGAACGACCTCGGACCACCAGGGGCCGAGAAAACCACCGTCTCATGGGGTCGGACACTCAGGGTCAGGGAAAAATCCAATATATATCTGGTGATGTCTCGGGTGCTATTACAGATAGCCCAATATATCAAATCGCATTGTCTGCACGAGGCCATGGCGCATGAATCTGTGCAGCGGGATCGACCTCGGACCACCAGGGGCCGAGAAAATCACCGTCTCATGGGGCCGGACTGTCAGGGTCAGGGAAAAATCCAATATATATCTGGTGATGTCTCGGGTGCTATTACAGATAGCCCAATATATCAAATCGCATTGTCTGCACGAGGCCATGGCGCATGAATCTGTGCAGCGGGATCGACCTCGGACCACCAGGGGCCGAGAAAATCACCGTCTCATGGGGCCGGACTGTCAGGGTCAGGGAAAAATCCAATATATATCTGGTGATATCTCGGGTGCTATTAGAGATAGCGCAATAAATCAAAGTGCATTGTCTGCAGGAGGCCCTAGCGCATCAATATGTGCAGCGGGAACGACCTCGGACCACCAGGGGCCGAGAAAACTACAGTCTCATGGGGCCGGACACTCAGGGTCAGGGAAAAATCCAATATATATCTGGTGATATCTCGGGTGCTATTAGAGATAGCGCAATAAACCAAAGTGCATTGTCTGCAGCAGGCCCTGGCGCACGAATACGTGCAGCGGGATCGACCTCGGACCACGAGGGACCGAGAAAACCGTTGACACATGGGGCCGGACTGTGAGGGTCAAGGAAAAATCCAATATATATCTGGTGATATCTCGGGTGCTATTACAGATAGCGCAATAAATCAAAGTGCATTATCTGCAGGGGGCCCTGGCGCATGAATCTGTGCAGCGGGAACGAAATCGGACCACCAGGGGCCGAGAAAACCACCGTCTCATGGGGTCGGACACTCAGGGTGAGGGAAAAATCCAAAATATATCTGGTGATATCTCGGGTGCTATTACAGATAGAGCAATAAATCAAAGTGCATTGTCTGCAGCAGGCACTGGCACATGAATCTGTGCAGCGGGAACGACCTCGGACCACCAGGGGCCGAGAAAACCACCGTCACATGGTGTCGGACACTCAGGGTCAGGGAAAAATCCAATATATATCTGGTGATATCTCGGGTGCTATTAGAGATAGCGCAATTAACCAAAGTGAATTATCTGCAGGAGGCCCTGTCGCATGAATCTGTGCAGCGGGAACGTTCTCGGACCACCAGGGACCGAGAAAACCTCCGTCTCATGGGGTCGGACTGTCAGGGTCAGTGAAAAATTCAATATATGGCTGGTGATATCTCGGGTGCTCTTACAGATAGCGCACTAAACCAAAGTGCATTGTCTGTAGGAGGCCCTGGGTCATGAATCTGTGCAGCGGGAACGACCTCGGACCACCAGGGGCCGAGAAAACCACAGACACATGGGGCCGGACTGTCAGGGTCAAGGAAAAATCCAATATATATCTGGTGATATCTCGGGTGCTATTACAGATAGCGCAATAAATCAAAGTGCATTGTCTGCAGGAGGCCCTGGCGCATGAATCTGTGCAGCGGGATCGACCTCGGACGACCAGGGGCCGAGAAAATCACCGTCTCATGGGGCCGGACTGTCAGGGTCAGGGAAAAATAAAATATATATCTGGTGATATCTCGGGTGCTATTAGAGATAGCGCAATAAACCAAAGTGCATTGTCTGCAGCAGGCACTGGCGCATGAATCTGTGCAGCGGGAACGACCTCGGTCCACCAGGGGCCGAGAAAACCACCGTCTCATGGGGTCGGACTGTCAGGGTCAGGGAAAAATTCAATATATGTCTGGTGATATCTCGGGTGCTCTTACAGATAGCGCAATAAACCAAAGTGCATTGTCTGTAGGAGGCCCTGGGTCATGAATCTGTGCAGCGGGAACGACCTCGGACCACCAGGGGCCGAGAAAACCACAGACACATGGTGTCGGATACTCAGGGTCAGGGAAAAATCCAATATATATCTGGTGATATCTCGGGTGCTATTGCAGATAGCGCAATAAATCAAAGTGCATTGTCTGCAGGAGGCCCTGGCGCATGAATCTGTGCAGCGGGAACGACCTCGGACCACCAGGGGCCGAGAAAACCTCCGTCTCATGGGGTCGGACTGTCAGGGTCAGTGAAAAATTCAATATATGTCTGGTGATATCTCGGGTGCTCTTACAGATAGCGCACTAAACCAAAGTGCATTGTCTGTAGGAGGCCCTGGGTCATGAATCTGTGCAGCGGGAACGACCTCGGACCACCAGGGGCCGAGAAAACCACAGACACATGGTGTCGGATACTCAGGGTCAGGGAAAAATCCAATATATATCTGGTGATATCTCGGGTGCTATTGCAGATAGCGCAATAAACCAAAGTGCATTGTCTGCAGCAGGCCCTGGCGCATGAATCTGTGCAGCGGGAACGACCTCAGACCACCAGGGGCCGAGAAAACCACCGTCACATGGTGTCGGATACTCAGGTTCAGGGAAAAATCCAATATATATCTGGTGATATCTCGGGTGCTATTGCAGATAGCGCAATAAATCAAAGTGCATTGTCTGCAGGAGGCCCTGGCGCATGAATCTGTGCAGCGGGAACGACCTCGGTCCACCAGGGGCCGAGAAAACCACAGACACATGGGGCCGGACTGTCAGGGTCGGAGAAAAATCCAATATATATCTGGTGATATCTCGGGTGCTATTACAGATAGCGCAATAAATCAAAGTGCATTTTCTGTAGGAGGCCCTGGCGCATGAATCTGTGCAGCGCGATCGACCTCGGACCACGAGGGACCGAGAAAACCGTTGACACATGGGGCCGGACTGTCAGGGTCAAGGAAAAATCCAATATATATCTGGTGATATCTCGTGTGCTATTAGAGATAGCGCAATAAATCAAAGTGAATTATCTGCAGGGGGCCCTGGCGCATGAATCTGTGCAGCGGGATCGACCTCGGACCACCAGGGGCCGAGAAAACTACCGTCTCATGGGGTCGGACACTCAGGGTCAGGGGAAAATCCAATATATATCTGGTGATATCTCGTGTGCTATTAGAGATAGCGCAATAAATCAAAGTGCATTGTCTGCAGGAGGCCCTGGCGCATGAATCTGTGCGGCGGGAACGTCCGCGGAACACCAGGGGCCGAGAAAACTACCGTCTCATGGGGCGGGACACTCAGGGTCAGGGAAAAATCGAATATATATCTGGTGATATCTCGGGTGCTATTAGAGATAGCGCAATAAATCAAAGTGCATTGTCTGCAGCAGGCACTGGCGCATGAATCTGTGCAGCGGGGACGACCTCGGACCGCCAGGGGCCGAGAAAACCACCGTCACATGGTGTCGGACACTCAGGGTCAAGGAAAAATCCAATATATATCTGGTGATATCTCGGGTGCGATTAGAGATACCGCAATAAACCAAACTGAATTATCTGCAGGATGCCCTGGCGCATGAATCTGTGCAGCGGGAACGTTCTCGGACCACCAGGGACCGAGAAAACCACCGTCTCATGGGGCCGGACACTGAGGGTCAGGGGAAAATTCAATATATATCTGGTGATATCTCGGGTGCTATTAGAGATAGCGCAATAAACCAAAGTGCATTGTCTGCAGCAGGCACTGGCGCATGAATCTGTGCAGTGGGAACGTTCTCGGACCACCAGGGACCGAGAAAACCACCGTCTCATGGGGCCGGACACTGAGGGTCAGGCGAATATTCAATATATATCTGGTGATATCTCGGGTGCTATTACAGATAGCGCAATAAACCAAAGTGCATTGTCTGCAGCAGGCCCTGGCGCATGAATCTGTGCAGCGGGAACGACCTCGGACCACCAGGGGCCGAGAAAACCACCGTCACATGGTGTCGGATACTCAGGTTCAGGGAAAAATCCAATATATATCTGGTGATATCTCGGGTGCTATTGCAGATAGCGCAATAAATCAAAGTGCATTGTCTGCAGGAGGCCCTGGCGCATGAATCTGTGCAGCGGGAACGACCTCGGTCCACCAGGGGCCGAGAAAACCACCGTCTCATGGGGTCGGACTGTCAGGGTCAGGGAAAAATTCAATATATGTCTGGTGATATCTCGGGTGCTCTTACAGATAGCGCAATAAACCAAAGTGCATTGTCTGTAGGAGGCCCTGGGTCATGAATCTGTGCAGCGGGAACGACCTCGGACCACCAGGGGCCGAGAATACCACAGACACATGGTGTCGGATACTCAGGGTCAGGGAAAAATCCAATATATATCTGGTGATATCTCGGGTGCTATTGCAGATAGCGCAATAAATCAAAGTGCATTGTCTGCAGGAGGCCCTGGCGCATGAATCTGTGCAGCGGGAACGACCTCGGTCCACCAGGGGCCGAGAAAACCTCCGTCTCATGGGGTCGGACTGTCAGGGTCAGTGAAAAATTCAATATATGTCTGGTGATATCTCGGGTGCTCTTACAGATAGCGCACTAAACCAAAGTGCATTGTCTGTAGGAGGCCCTGGGTCATGAATCTGTGCAGCGGGAACGACCTCGGACCACCAGGGGCCGAGAAAACCACAGACACATGGGGCCGGACTGTCAGGGTCGGAGAAAAATCCAATATATATCTGGTGATATCTCGGGTGCTATTACAGATAGCGCAATAAATCAAAGTGTATTTTCTGTAGGAGGCCCTGGCGCATGAATCTGTGCAGCGGGATCGACCTCGGACCACGAGGGACCGAGAAAACCGTTGACACATGGGGCCGGACTGTCAGGGTCAAGGAAAAATCCAATATATATCTGGTGATATTTCGGGAGCTATTACAGATAGCGCAATAAATCAAAGTGCATTGTCTGCAGGAGGCCCTGGCGCATGAATCTGTGCAGCGGGATCGACCTCGGACGACCAGGGGCCGAGAAAATCACCGTCTCATGGGGCCGGACTGTCAGGATCAGGGAAAAATAAAATATATATCTGGTGATATCTCGGGTGCTATTAGAGATAGCGCAATAAACCAAAGTGCATTGTCTGCAGCAGGCACTGGCGCATGAATCTGTGCAGTGGGAACGTTCTCGGACCACCAGGGACCGAGAAAACCACCGTCTCATGGGGCCGGACACTGAGGGTCAGGGGAAAATTCAATATATATCTGGTGATATTTCGGGTGCTATTACAGATAGCGCAATAAACCAAAGTGCATTGTCTGCAGCAGGCCCTGGCGCATGAATCTGTGCAGCGGGAACGACCTCGGTCCACCAGGGGCCGAGAAAACCTCCGTCTCATGGGGTCGGACTGTCAGGGTCAGTGAAAAATTCAATATATGTCTGGTGATATCTCGGGTGCTCTTACAGATAGCGCACTAAACCAAAGTGCATTGTCTGTAGGAGGCCCTGGGTCATGAATCTGTGCAGCGGGAACGACCTCGGACCACCAGGGGCCGAGAAAACCACAGACACATGGGGCCGGACTGTCAGGGTCGGAGAAAAATCCAATATATATCTGGTGATATCTCGGGTGCTATTACAGATAGCGCAATAAATCAAAGTGCATTTTCTGTAGGAGGCCCTGGCGCATGAATCTGTGCAGCGCGATCGACCTCGGACCACGAGGGACCGAGAAAACCGTTGACACATGGGGCCGGACTGTCAGGGTCAAGGAAAAATCCAATATATATCTGGTGATATCTCGTGTGCTATTAGAGATAGCGCAATAAATCAAAGTGAATTATCTGCAGGGGGCCCTGGCGCATGAATCTGTGCAGCGGGATCGACCTCGGACCACCAGGGGCCGAGAAAACTACCGTCTCATGGGGTCGGACACTCAGGGTCAGGGGAAAATCCAATATATATCTGGTGATATCTCGTGTGCTATTAGAGATAGCGCAATAAATCAAAGTGCATTGTCTGCAGGAGGCCCTGGCGCATGAATCTGTGCGGCGGGAACGTCCGCGGAACACCAGGGGCCGAGAAAACTACCGTCTCATGGGGCGGGACACTCAGGGTCAGGGAAAAATCGAATATATATCTGGTGATATCTCGGGTGCTATTAGAGATAGCGCAATAAATCAAAGTGCATTGTCTGCAGCAGGCACTGGCGCATGAATCTGTGCAGCGGGGACGACCTCGGACCGCCAGGGGCCGAGAAAACCACCGTCACATGGTGTCGGACACTCAGGGTCAGGGAAAAATCCAATATATATCTGGTGATATCTCGGGTGCGATTAGAGATACCGCAATAAACCAAACTGAATTATCTGCAGGATGCCCTGGCGCATGAATCTGTGCAGCGGGAACGTTCTCGGACCACCAGGGACCGAGAAAACCACCGTCTCATGGGGCCGGACACTGAGGGTCAGGGGAAAATTCAATATATATCTGGTGATATCTCGGGTGCTATTAGAGATAGCGCAATAAACCAAAGTGCATTGTCTGCAGCAGGCACTGGCGCATGAATCTGTGCAGTGGGAACGTTCTCGGACCACCAGGGACCGAGAAAACCACCGTCTCATGGGGCCGGACACTGAGGGTCAGGCGAATATTCAATATATATCTGGTGATATCTCGGGTGCTATTACAGATAGCGCAATAAACCAAAGTGCATTGTCTGCAGCAGGCCCTGGCGCATGAATCTGTGCAGCGGGAACGACCTCGGACCACCAGGGGCCGAGAAAACCACCGTCACATGGTGTCGGATACTCAGGTTCAGGGAAAAATCCAATATATATCTGGTGATATCTCGGGTGCTATTGCAGATAGCGCAATAAATCAAAGTGCATTGTCTGCAGGAGGCCCTGGCGCATGAATCTGTGCAGCGGGAACGACCTCGGTCCACCAGGGGCCGAGAAAACCACCGTCTCATGGGGTCGGACTGTCAGGGTCAGGGAAAAATTCAATATATGTCTGGTGATATCTCGGGTGCTCTTACAGATAGCGCAATAAACCAAAGTGCATTGTCTGTAGGAGGCCCTGGGTCATGAATCTGTGCAGCGGGAACGACCTCGGACCACCAGGGGCCGAGAATACCACAGACACATGGTGTCGGATACTCAGGGTCAGGGAAAAATCCAATATATATCTGGTGATATCTCGGGTGCTATTGCAGATAGCGCAATAAATCAAAGTGCATTGTCTGCAGGAGGCCCTGGCGCATGAATCTGTGCAGCGGGAACGACCTCGGTCCACCAGGGGCCGAGAAAACCTCCGTCTCATGGGGTCGGACTGTCAGGGTCAGTGAAAAATTCAATATATGTCTGGTGATATCTCGGGTGCTCTTACAGATAGCGCACTAAACCAAAGTGCATTGTCTGTAGGAGGCCCTGGGTCATGAATCTGTGCAGCGGGAACGACCTCGGACCACCAGGGGCCGAGAAAACCACAGACACATGGGGCCGGACTGTCAGGGTCGGAGAAAAATCCAATATATATCTGGTGATATCTCGGGTGCTATTACAGATAGCGCAATAAATCAAAGTGTATTTTCTGTAGGAGGCCCTGGCGCATGAATCTGTGCAGCGGGATCGACCTCGGACCACGAGGGACCGAGAAAACCGTTGACACATGGGGCCGGACTGTCAGGGTCAAGGAAAAATCCAATATATATCTGGTGATATCTCGGGAGCTATTACAGATAGCGCAATAAATCAAAGTGCATTGTCTGCAGGAGGCCCTGGCGCATGAATCTGTGCAGCGGGATCGACCTCGGACGACCAGGGGCCGAGAAAATCACCGTCTCATGGGGCCGGACTGTCAGGATCAGGGAAAAATAAAATATATATCTGGTGATATCTCGGGTGCTATTAGAGATAGCGCAATAAACCAAAGTGCATTGTCTGCAGCAGGCACTGGCGCATGAATCTGTGCAGTGGGAACGTTCTCGGACCACCAGGGACCGAGAAAACCACCGTCTCATGGGGCCGGACACTGAGGGTCAGGGGAAAATTCAATATATATCTGGTGATATTTCGGGTGCTATTACAGATAGCGCAATAAACCAAAGTGCATTGTCTGCAGCAGGCCCTGGCGCATGAATCTGTGCAGCGGGAACGACCTCGGTCCACCAGGGGCCGAGAAAACCTCCGTCTCATGGGGTCGGACTGTCAGGGTCAGTGAAAAATTCAATATATGTCTGGTGATATCTCGGGTGCTCTTACAGATAGCGCACTAAACCAAAGTGCATTGTCTGTAGGAGGCCCTTGCGCATGAATCTGTGCAGCGGGAACGACCTCGGATCACCAGGGTCCCAGAAAACGACCGTCTCATGGGGCCGGACAGTCAGGGTCGTGGAAAAATCCAATATATATCTGGTGATATCTCGGGTGCTATTAGAGATAGCGCGATAAATCAAAGTGCATTGTCTGTAGGAGGCCCTGCCGCATGAATCTGTGCAGCGGGAACGACCTCGGACCACCAGGGGCCGAGAAAACCACCGTCTCATGGGGCCGGACTGTCAGGGTCGGAGAAAAATCCAATATATATCTGGTGATATCTCGGGTGCTATTACAGATAGCGCAATAAATCAAAGTGCATTTTCTGTAGGAGGCCCTGGCGCATGAATCTGTGCAGCGGGATCGACCTCGGACCACGAGGGACCGAGAAAACCGTTGACACATGGGGCCGGACTGTCAGGGTCAAGGAAAAATCCAATATATATCTGGTGATATCTCGGGTGCTATTACAGATAGCGCAATAAATCAAAGTGCATTGTCTGCAGGAGGCCCTGGCGCATGAATCTGTGCAGCGGGATCGACCTCGGACGACCAGGGGCCGAGAAAATCACCGTCTCATGGGGCCGGACTGTCAGGGTCAGGGAAAAATAAAAAATATATCTGGTGATATCTCGGGTGCTATTAGAGATAGCGCAATAAACCAAAGTGCATTGTCTGCATCAGGCACTGGCGCATGAATCTGTGCAGTGGGAACGTTCTCGGACCACCAGGGACCGAGAAAACCACCGTCTCATGGGGCCGGACACTGAGGGTCAGGGGAAAATCCAATATATATCTGGTGATATCTCGGGTGCTATTACAGATAGCGCAATAAACCAAAGTGCATTGTCTGCAGCAGGCCCTGGCGCATGAATCTGTGCAGCGGGAACGACCTCGGACCACCAGGGGCCGAGAAAACCACCGTCACATGGTGTCGGATACTCAGGTTCAGGGAAAAATCCAATATATATCTGGTGATATCTCGGGTGCTATTGCAGATAGCGCAATAAATCAAAGTGCATTGTCTGCAGGAGGCCCTGGCGCATGAATCTGTGCAGCGGGAACGACCTCGGTCCACCAGGGGCCGAGAAAACCACCGTCTCATGTGGTCGGACTGTCAGGGTCAGGGAAAAATTCAATATATGTCTGGTGATATCTCGGGTGCTCTTACAGATAGCGCAATAAACCAAAGTGCATTGTCTGTAGGAGGCCCTGGGTCATGAATCTGTGCAGCGGGAACGACCTCGGACCACCAGGGGCCGAGAAAACCACAGACACATGGTGTCGGATACTCAGGGTCAGGGAAAAATCCAATATATATCTGGTGATATCTCGGGTGCTATTGCAGATAGCGCAATAAATCAAAGTGCATTTTCTGTAGGAGGCCCTGGCGCATGAATCTGTGCAGCGGGATCGACCTCGGACCACGAGGGACCGAGAAAACCGTTGACACATGGGGCCGGACTGTCAGGGTCAAGGAAAAATCCAATATATATCTGGTGATATCTCGTGTGCTATTAGAGATAGCGCAATAAATCAAAGTGAATTATCTGCAGGGGGCCCTAGCGCATGAATCTGTGCAGCGGGAACGACCTCGGACCACCAGGGGCCGAGAAAACTACAGTCTCATGGGGCCAGACACTCAGGGTCAGGGAAAAATCCAATATATATCTGGTGATATCTCGGGTGCTATTAGAGATAGCGCAATAATCCAAAGTGCATTGTCTGCAGCAGTCCCTGGCGCATGAATCTGTGCAGCGGGATCGACCTCGGACCACCAGGGGCCGAGAAAATCACCGTCTCATGGGGCCGGACTGTCAGGGTCAGGGAAAAATTCAATATATATCTGGTGATATCTCGGGTGCTCTTGCAGATAGCGCACTAAACCAAAGTGAATTATCTGCAGGTGGCCCTGGCGCATGAATCTGTGCAGCGGGAACGACCTCGGACCCCCAGGGGTCGAGAAAACCACCGTCTCATGGTGTCGGACCCTCAGGGTCAGGGAAAAATCCAATATATATCTGGTGATGTCTCGGGTGCTATTACAGATAGCCCAATATATCAAATCGCATTGTCTGCACGAGGCCATGGCGCATGAATCTGTGCAGCGGGATCGACCTCGGACCACCATGGGCCGAGAAAATCACCGTCTCATGGGGCCGGACTGTCAGGGTCAGGGAAAAATCCAATATATATCTGGTGATATCTCGGGTGCTATTACAGATAGCGCAATAAATCAAAGTGCATTGTCTGCAGGAGGCCCTGGCGCATGAATCTGTGCAGCGGGATCGACCTCGGACGACCAGGGGCCGAGAAAATCACCGTCTCATGGGGCCGGACTGTCAGGGTCAGGGAAAAATACAATATATATCTGGTGATATCTCGGGTGCTATTAGAGATAGCGCAATAAACCAAAGTGCATTGTCTGCAGCAGGCACTGGCGCATGAATCTGTGCAGCGGGGACGACCTCGGACCGCCAGGGGCCGAGAAAACCACCGTCACATGGTGTTGGACACTCAGGGTCAGGGAAAAATCCAATAGATATCTGGTGATATCTCGGGTGCGATTAGAGATAGCGCAATAAACCAAACTGAATTATCTGCAGGATGCCCTGGCGCATGAATCTGTGCAGCGGGAACGTTCTCGGACCACCAGGGATCGAGAAAACCACCGTCTCATGGGGCCGGACACTGAGGGTCAGGGGAAAATTCAATATATATCTGGTGATATCTCGGGTGCTATTACAGATAGCGCAATAAATCAAATCGCATTGTCTGCACGAGGCCATGGCGCATGAATCTGTGCAGCGGGATCGACCTCGGACCACCAGGGGCCGAGAAAATCACCGTCTCATGGGGCCGGACACTGAGGGTCAGGGGAAAATCCAATATATATCTGGTGATATCTCGGGTGCTATTACAGATAGCGCAATAAACCAAAGTGCATTGTCTGCAGCAGGCCCTGGCGCATGAATCTGTGCAGCGGGAACGACCTCGGTCCACCAGGGGCCGAGAAAACCACCGTCTCATGGGGTCGGACTGTCAGGGTCAGGGAAAAATTCAATATATGTCTGGTGATATCTCGGGTGCTCTTACAGATAGCGCAATAAACCAAAGTGCATTGTCTGTAGGAGGCCCTGGGTCATGAATCTGTGCAGCGGGAACGACCTCGGACCACCAGGGGCCGAGAAAACCACAGACACATGGTGTCGGATACTCAGGGTCAGGGAAAAATCCAATATATATCTGGTGATATCTCGGGTGCTATTGCAGATAGCGCAATAAATCAAAGTGCATTGTCTGCAGGAGGCCCTGGCGCATGAATCTGTGCAGCGGGAACGACCTCGGTCCACCAGGGGCCGAGAAAACCTCCGTCTCATGGGGTCGGACTGTCAGGGTCAGTGAAAAATTCAATATATGTCTGGTGATATCTCGGGTGCTCTTACAGATAGCGCACTAAACCGAAGTGCATTGTCTGTAGGAGGCCCTGGGTCATGAATCTGTGCAGCGGGAACGACCTCGGACCACCAGGGGCCGAGAAAACCAAAGACACATGGGGCCGGACTGTCAGGGTCGGAGAAAAATCCAATATATATCTGGTGATATCTCGGGTGCTATTACAGATAGCGCAATAAATCAAAGTGTATTTTCTGTAGGAGGCCCTGGCGCATGAATCTGTGCAGCGGGATCGACCTCGGACCACCAGGGGCCGAGAAAATCACCGTCTCATGGGGCCGGACTGTCAGGGTCAGGGAAAAATTCAATATATATCTGGTGATATCTCGGGTGCTCTTGCAGATAGCGCACTAAACCATAGTGAATTATCTGCAGGTGGCCCTGGCGCATGAATCTGTGCAGCGGGAACGACCTCGGACCCCCAGGGGTCGAGAAAACCACCGTCTCATGGTGTCGGACCCTCAGGGTCAGGGAAAAATCCAATATATATCTGGTGATGTCTCGGGTGCTATTACAGATAGCCCAATATATCAAATCGCATTTTCTGCACGAGGTCATGGCGCATGAATCTGTGCAGCGGGATCGACCTCGGACCACCAGGGGCCGAGAAAATCACCGTCTCATGGGGCCGGACTGTCAGGGTCAGGGAAAAATCCAATATATATCTGGTGATATCTCGGGTGCTATTACAGATAGCGCAATAAATCAAAGTGCATTGTCTGCAGGAGGCCCTGGCGCATGAATCTGTGCAGCGGGATCGACCTCGGACGACCAGGGGCCGAGAAAATCACCGTCTCATGGGGCCGGAATGTCAGGGTCAGGGAAAAATACAATATATATCTGCTGATATCTCGGGTGCTATTAGAGATAGCGCAATAAACCAAAGTGCATTGTCTGCAGCAGGCACTGGCGCATGAATCTGTGCAGCGGGGACGACCTCGGACCGCCAGGGGCCGAGAAAACCACCGTCACATGGTGTCGGACACTCAGGGTCAGGGAAAAATCCAATATATATCTGGTGATATGTCGGGTGCGATGAGAGATAGCGCAATAAACCAAACTGAATTATCTGCAGGAGGCCCTGGCGCATGAATCTGTGCAGCGGGAACGTTCTCCGACCACCAGGGACCGAGAAAACCACCGTCTCATGGGGCCGGACACTGAGGGTCAGGGGAAAATTCAATATATATCTGGTGATATCTCGGGTGCTATTACAGATAGCGCAATAAATCAAATCGCATTGTCTGCACGAGGCCATGGCGCATGAATCTGTGCAGCGGGATCGACCTCGGACCACCAGGGGCCGAGAAAATCACCGTCTCATGGGGCCGGACTGTCAGGGTCAGGGAAAAATCCAATATATATCTGGTGATATCTCGGGTGCTATTACAGATAGCGCAATAAATCAAAGTGCATTGTCTGCAGGAGGCCCTGGCGCATGAATCTGTGCAACGGGATCGACCTCGGACGACCAGGGGCCGAGAAAATCACCGTCTCATGGGGCCGGACTGTCAGGGTCAGGGAAAAATACAATATATATCTGGTGATATCTCGGGTGCTCTTGCAGATAGCGCACTAAACCAAAGTGAATTATCTGCAGGTGGCCCTGGCGCATGAATCTGTGCAGCGGGAACGACCTCGGACCCCCAGGGGTCGAGAAAACCACCGTCTCATGGTGTCGGACCCTCAGGGTCAGGGAAAAATCCAATATATATCTGGTGATGTCTCGGGTGCTATTACAGATAGCCCAATATATCAAATCGCATTGTCTGCACGAGGCCATGGCGCATGAATCTGTGCAGCGGGATCGACCTCGGACCACCAGGGGCCGAGAAAATCACCGTCTCATGGGGCCGGACTGTCAGGTTCAGGGAAAAATCCAATATATATCTGGTGATATCTCGGGTGCTATTACAGATAGCGCAATAAATCAAAGTGCATTGTCTGCAGGAGGCCCTGGCGCATGAATCTGTGCAGCGGGATCGACCTCGGACGACCAGGGGCCGAGAAAATCACCGTCTCATGGGGCCGGACTGTCAGGGTCAGGGAAAAATACAATATATATCTGGTGATATCTCGGGTGCTATTAGAGATAGCGCAATAAACCAAAGTGCATTGTCTGCAGCAGGCACTGGCGCATGAATCTGTGCAGCGGGGACGACCTCGGACCGCCAGGGGCCGAGAAAACCACCGTCACATGGTGTCGGACACTCAGGGTCAGGGAAAAATCCAATATATATCTGGTGATATCTCGGGTGCGATTAGAGATAGCGCAATAAACCAAACTGAATTATCTGCAGGAGGCCCTGGCGCATGAATCTGTGCAGCGGGAACGTTCTCGGACCACCAGGGACCGAGAAAACCACCGTCTCATGGGGCCGGACACTGAGGGTCAGGGGAAAATTCAATATATATCTGGTGATATCTCGGGTGCTATTACAGATAGCGCAATAAATCAAAGTGAATTATCTGCAGGGGGCCCTGGCGCATAAATCTGTGCAGCGGGATCGACCTCGGACCACCAGGGGCCGAGAAAACTACCGTCTCATGGGGCCGGACACTCAGGGTCAGGGGAAAATCCAATATATATCTGGTGATATCTCGGGTGCTATTAGAGATAGCGCAATAAACGAAAGTGAATTGTCTGCAGGAAGCCTTGGCGCATGAATCTGTTTAGCGGGATCGACCTCGGACCCCAAGGGACCGAGAAAACAATCGACACATGGGGCCGGACTGTCAGGATCAAGGAAAAATCCAATATATATCTGGTGATATCTCGGGTGCTATTAGAGATAGCGCAATAAATCTAAGTGCATTGTCTGCAGGAGGCCCTAGCGCATTAATCTGTGCAGCGGGAACGACCTCGGACCACCAGGGGCCGAGAAAACCACCGTCTCATGGGGCCGGGCACTCAGGGTCAGGGAAAAATCCAATATATATCTGGTGATATCTCGGGTGCTATTAGAGATAGCGCAATAAACCTATTTTAATTATCTGCGGGAGGCCCTTGCGCATGAATCTGTGCAGCGGGAACGACCTCGGATCACCAGGGTCCCAGAAAACGACCGTCTCATGGGGCCGGACAGTCAGGGTCGGGGAAAAATCCAATATATATCTGGTGATATCTCGGGTGCTATTAGAGATAGCGCGAGAAACGAAAGTGAATTCTCTGCAGGAGGCCCTGGCGCATGAATCTGTGCAGCGGGAACGACCTCGGACCACCAGGGGCCGAGAGAACCACCGTCTCATGGGGTCGGACACTCAGGGTCAGGGAAAAATCCAATATATATCTGGTGATATCTCGGGTGCTATTACAAATAGCGCAATAAATCAAAGTGCATTGTCTGTAGGAGGCCTTGGCGCATGAATCTGGGCAGCGGGATCGACCTCGGACCACCAGGGGCCGAGAAAACCACCGACACATAGGGCCGGGCACTCAGGGTCAGGGAAAAATCCAATATATATCTGGTGATATCTCGGGTGGTATTACCGATAGCGCAATAAATGAAAGTGCATTGTCTGTAGGAGGCCCTGGCGCATGAATCTGTGCAGCGGGAACGACCTCGGACCACAAGGGGCCGAGAAAACTACCGTCTCATGGGGCCGGACACTCAGGGTCAGGGAAAAATCATATATATATCTGGTGATATCTCTGGTGCTATTAGATATAGCGCAATAAACCAAAGTGCACTGTCTGCAGCAGGCCCTGGCGCATGAATCTGTGCAGCGGGAACGACCTCGGACCACGAGGGGCCGAAAAACCACCGTCTCATGGGGCCGGACACTCAGGGTCAGGGAAAAATCCAATATATATCTGGTGATATCTCGGGTGCTATTAGAGAGAGCGCAATAAACAAAAATGAATTATCTGCAGGACGCCCTGGCGCATGAATCTGTGCAGCGGGAACGACCTCGGACCACCAGGGGCCGAGAAAACCACCGTCTCATGGGGTCGGACACTCAGGGTCAGGGAAAAATCCAATATATATCTGGTGATATCTCGGGTGCTATTAGAGATAGCGCAATAAATGAAAGTGCATTGTCTGTAGGGGGCCCTGGCGCATGAATCTGTGCAGCTGGAACGACCTCGGAACACCAGGGGCCGAGAAAACCACCGTCTCATGGGGTCGCACACTCAGGGTCGGGGAAAAATTCAATATATATCTGGTGATATCTCGGATGCTCTAACAGATAGCGCACTAAACCAAAGTGAATTATCTGCAGGGGGCCCTGGCGCATGAATCTGTGCAGCGGGAACGACCTCGGACCACCAGGCGCCGAGAAAATCACCGTCTTCATGGGGCCGGACTATCAGGGTCGGGCAAAAATCCAATATATATCTGATGATATCTCGGGTGCTATTAGAGATAGGGCAATAAATCAAAGTGAATCATCTGCAGGGGTTCCTGGCGCATGAATCTGTGAAGCGGGAACGAGCTCGGTCCACCAGGGGCCGAGAAAACCACCGTCTCATGGGGTCGCACACTCAGGGTCGGGGAAAAATTCAATACATATCTGGTGATATCTCGGATGCTCTTACAGATAGCGCACTAAACCAAAGTGAATTATCTGCAGGGGGCCCTGGCGCATGAATCTGTGCAGCGGGAACGACCTCGGACCACCAGGGGCCGAGAATATCACCGTCTCATGGGGCCGGACTGTCAGGGTCAGGGAAAAATCCAATATATATCTGGTGATATCTCGGGTGCTCTTGCAGATAGCGCACTAAACCAAAGTGAATTATCTGCAGGTGGCCCTGGCGCATGAATCTGTGCAGCGGGAACGACCTCGGACCCCCAGGGGTCGAGAAAACCACCGTCTCATGGTGTCGGACCCTCAGGGTCAGGGAAAAATCCAATATATATCTGGTGATGTCTCGGGTGCTATTACAGATAGCCCAATATATCAAATCGCATTGTCTGCACGAGGCCATGGCGCATGAATCTGTGCAGCGGGATCGACCTCGGACCACCAGGGGCCGAGAAAATCACCGTCTCATGGGGCCGGACTGTCAGGGTCAGGGAAAAATCCAATATATATCTGGTGATATCTCGGGTGCTATTACAGATAGCGCAATAAATCAAAGTGCATTGTCTGCAGGAGGCCCTGGCGCATGAATCTGTGCAGCGGGATCGACCTCGGACGACCAGGGGCCGAGAAAATCACCGTCTCATGGGGCCGGACTGTCAGGGTCAGGGAAAAATACAATATATATCTGGTGATATCTCGGGTGCTATTAGAGATAGCGCAATAAACCAAAGTGCATTGTCTGCAGCAGGCACTGGCGCATGAATCTGTGCAGCGGGGACGACCTCGGACCGCCAGGGGCCGAGAAAACCACCGTCACATGGTGTCGGACACTCAGGGTCAGGGAAAAATCCAATATATATCTGGTGATATCTCGGGTGCGATTAGAGATAGCGCAATAAACCAAACTGAATTATCTGCAGGAGGCCTTGGCGCATGAATCTGTGCAGCGGGAACGTTCTCGGACCACCAGGGACCGAGAAAACCACCGTCTCATGGGGCCGGACACTGAGGGTCAGGGGAAAATTCAATATATATCTGGTGATATCTCGGGTGCTATTACAGATAGCGCAATAAATCAAAGTGAATTATCTGCAGGGGGCCCTGGCGCATAAATCTGTGCAGCGGGATCGACCTCGGACCACCAGGGGCCGAGAAAACTACCGTCTCATGGGGCCGGACACTCAGGGTCAGGGGAAAATCCAATATATATCTGGTGATATCTCGGGTGCTATTAGAGATAGCGCAATAAACGAAAGTGAATTGTCTGCAGGAAGCCTTGGCGCATGAATCTGTTCAGCGGGATCGACCTCGGACCCCAAGGGACCGAGAAAACAATCGACACATGGGGCCGGACTGTCAGGATCAAGGAAAAATCCAATATATATCTGGTGATATCTCGGGTGCTATTAGAGATAGCGCAATAAATCAAAGTGCATTGTCTGCAGGAGGCCCTAGCGCATTAATCTGTGCAGCGGGAACGACCTCGGACCACCAGGGGCCGAGAAAACCACCGTCTCATGGGGCCGGGCACTCAGGGTCAGGGAAAAATCCAATATATATCTGGTGATATCTCGGGTGCTATTAGAGATAGCGCAATAAACCAATTTTAATTATCTGCGGGAGACCCTTGCGCATGAATCTGTGCAGCGGGAACGACCTCGGATCACCAGAGTCCCAGAAAACGACCGTCTCATGGGGCCGGACAGTCAGGGTCGGGGAAAAATCCAATATATATCTGGTGATATCTCGGGTGCTATTAGAGATAGCGCGATAAACGAAAGTGAATTCTCTGCAGGAGGCCCTGGCGCATGCATCTGTGCAGCGGGAACGACCTCGGACAAGCAGGGGCCGATAGAACTACCGTCTCCTGGGGCCGGACACTCAGGGTCAGGGGAAAATCCAATATATATCTGGCGATATATCGGGTGCTATTAGAGATAGCGCAATAAATCAAAGTGCATTGTCTGTAGGGGGCCCTGGCGCATGAATCTGTGCAGCGGGAACGACCTCGGACCACCAGGGGCCGAGAAAACCAACGTCTAATGGGGCCGGACACTCAGGGTCAGGGAAAAATCAAATATATATCTGGTGATATCTCGGGGGCTATTAGAGATAGCGCAATAAACCAAAGTGAATTATCTGCAGGAGGCCCTGGCGCATGAATCTGTGCAGCGGGAACGACCTCGGACCACCAGGGGCCGAGAAAACCACAGTCTCATGGGGCCGGACACTCAGGGTCAGGGGAAAATCCAATATATATCTGGTGATATCTCGGGTGGTATTAGAGATAGCGCAATAAACCAAAGTGAATTATCTGCAGGAGGCCCTGGCGCATGCACGTGTGCAGCGGGGACGACCTCGGACCACCAGGGGCCAAGAAAACCACCGTCTCATGGGGCCGGACTCTCAGTGTCAGGGAAAAATCCAATATATATCTGGTGATATCTCTTGTGCTATTAGAGATAGCGCAATAAATCAAAGTGCATTGTCTGCGGGAGGACCTGGCACATGAATCTGTGAACCAGGAACGACCTCGGACCACCAGGGGCCGAGGAAAATACAGATATTCGGAATTCGTCACCTAAGGTCATGTAAAAATCCAGCATAGAACTGGTGTTATCTCGGGTGCTATTATAGATAGCGCAATAAATCAAAGTGCATTGTGTGCAGGAAGCCCTGGAGCATGAATCTGTGAAGCAGGAACGACCTCAGATCTCCAGGGGCCGAGAAAATTACAGATTTGCTGTATCCGTCACCCAAAGTCGTGTAAAAATCCAGCATATATATGGTGCTTTCTCGGGTGCTATTACAGATAGCGCAATAAATCAAAGTGCATTGTCTGTAGGAGGCCCTGGCGCATGAATCTGTGCAGCGGGAACGACCTCGGACCACCAGGGTCCGAGAAAACCACAGTCTCATGGGGTCGGACACTCAGGGTCAGGGGAAAATCCAATATATATCTGGTGATATCTCGGGTGCTATTAGAGATAGCGCAATAAACCAAAGTGAATTATCTGCAGGAGGCCCTGGCGCATTAGACCGTGCAGCGGGAACGACCTCGGACCACCAGGGGCCGAGAAAACTACCGTCTGATGGGGCCGGACAGCCAGGGTCAGGAAAAAATCCAATATATATCTGGGGATATCTCTGGTGCAGTTACAGATAGCGCAATAAATCAAAGTGCATTGTCTGCGGGAGGCCCTGGCACATGAATCTGTAAACCAGGAACGACCTCGGACCACCTGGGGCCGAGAAAATTACAGATATTCGGAATTCGTCACCCAAGGTCATGTAAAAATCCAGCATAAATCTGGTGTTATCTCGGGTGCTATTATAGATAGCGCAATAAACCAAAGTGCATTGTGTGCAGGAAGCCCTGGAGCATGAATCTGTGCAGCGGGTACGACCTCGGTCCACCAGGGGCCGAGAAAACCACCGTCTCATGGGGCCGGACACTCAGGGTCGGGGAAAAATCCAATATATATCTGGTGATATCTCTGGTGCTATTAGAGATAGCGCAATAAACCAAAGTGAATTATCTGCAGGAGGCCCTGGCGCATGAATCTGTGCAGCGGGAACGACCTCGGACCAACAGGGGCCGTGAAAACTACGGTCTCATGAAGCCGGACTGTCAGGGTCAGGGAAAAATCCAGTATATATCTGGTGATATCTCGGGTGCTATTAGAGATAGCGCAATAAACCAAAGTGCATTATCTGCAGCAGGCCCTGGCGCATGAATCTGTGCAGCGGAAACGACCTCGTTCCAGCAGGGGCCGAGATAACCACCGTCTCATGGGGTCGGACACTCAGGGTCACGGAAAAATCCAATATATATCTGGTGATATCTCGGGTGCTATTACAGATAGCGCAATAAATCAAAGTGCATTGTCTGTAGGAGGCCCTGGCGCATGAATGTGTGCAGCGGCAAGGACCTCGGACCACCAGGGGCTGAGAAAACCACCGACACATGGGGCCGGACACTAAGGGTCAGGGAAAAATCCAATATATATCTGGTGATATCTCGGGTGCTATTAGTGATAGCGCAATAAATCAAACTGAATTATCTGCAGGGGGCCCTGGCGCATAAATCTGTGCAGCGGGAACGACGTCGGACCCCCAGGGGCCGAGAAAACCACCGTCTCATGGGGTCGGACACTCAGGGTCAGGGAAAAATCCAATATATATCTGGTGATATCTCGGGTGCTATTATAGATAGCGCAATAAATCAAAGTGTAGTGTCTGTAGGAGGCCGTGGCGCATGAATCTGTGCAGCGGGATCGACCTCGGACCACCAGGGGCCGACAAAATCACCGTCTCATGGGGCCGGACTGTCAGGGTCGGGGAAAAATCCAATATATATCTGGTGATATCTCGGATGCAATTAGAGAGAGCGCAATAAACAAAAATGAATTATCTGCAGGAGGCCCGGGCGCATGAATCTGTGCAGCGGGAACGACCTCGGACCACCAGGCGCCGAGAAAATCACCGTCTTCATGGGGCCGGACTGTCAGGGTCGGGCAAAAATCCAATATATATCTGATGATATCTCGGGTGCTATTAGAGATAGGGCAATAAATCAAAGTTAATCATCTGCAGGGGTTCCTGGCGCATGAATCTGTGAAGCGGGAACGAGCTCGGTCCACCAGGGGCCGAGAAAACCACCGTCTCATGGGGTCGCACACTCAGGGTCGGGGAAAAATTCAATATATATCTGGTGATATCTCGGATGCTCTTACAGATAGCGCACTAAACCAAAGTGAATTATCTGCAGGGGGCCCTGGCGCATGAATCTGTGCAGCGGGAACGACCTCGGACCACCAGGGGCCGAGAATATCACCGTCTCATGGGGCCGGACTGTCAGGGTCAGGGAAAAATCCAATATATATCTGATGATATCTCGGGTGCTATTAGAGATAGGGCAATAAATCAAAGTGAATTATCTGCAGGGGTTCCTGGCACATGAATCTGTGAAGCGGGAACGAGCTCGGTCCACCAGGGGCCGAGAAAACCACCGACACCGTGGGCCGGACTGTCAGGGTCAGGGAAAAATCCAATATAAATCTGGTGATATCTCGGGTGCTATTAGGGATAGCGCAATAAATCAAAGTGAATTATCTGCAGGGTGCCCTGGCGCATGAATCTGCGCAGCGGGATCGACCTCGGACCACGAGGGACCGAGAAAACCATCGACACATGGGGCCGGACTGTCAGGGTCAGTGAAAAATCCAATATATATCTGCTGATATCTCGGGTGCTATTAGAGATAGCGCAATAAATCAAAGTGTATTGTCTGTAGGAGGCCCTGGCGCATGAATCTGTGCAGCGGGATCGACCTCGGACCACCAGGGGCCGAGAAAATCACCGTCTCATGGGGTCGGACACTCAGGGTCAGCGAAAAATCCAATATATATCTGGTGATATCTCGGTAGCTATTACAGATAGCGCAACAAACCAAAGTGAATTATCTATAGGAGGCCCTGGCGCATGAATCTGTATAGCGGGAACGACCTCGGACCACCAGGGTCCGAGAAAACCACCGACACATGGGGCCTGACTGTCAGGGTCAGGGAAAAATCCAATATATATCTGGTGATATCACGGGTGCTATTACAGATAGCGCAATAAATCAAAGTGCATTGTCTGTAGTAGGCCCTGGCGCATGAATCTGTGCAGCGGGAGCGACATCGGACCCCCAGGGGTCGAGAAAACCAGCGTCTCATGGGGCCGGACACTCAGGGTCAGGGGATAATCCAATATATATATGGTGATATCTCGGGTGCTATTACAGATAGCGCAATAAATCAAAGTGCATTGTCTGTAGGAGGCTCTGGCGCATGAATCTGTGCGGCGGGATCGACCTCGGACCACCAGGGGCCGAGAAAACCACCGACACATGGGGCCGGACTGTCAGGGTCAGGGGAAAATCCAATATATATATGGTGATATCTCGGGCGCTATTACAGATAGCGCAATACATCAAAGTGAATTATCTGCAGGGGGGCCTGGCGCATGAATCTGTGCAGCGGGATCGACCTCGGACCACCAGGGGCCGAGAAAACCACCGACACATGGGACCGGACTGTCAGGGTCAGGGAAAAATCCAATATATATCTGGTGATATCTCGGGTGCTATTAGAGATAGCGCAATAAATCAAAGTATCAATATAGTTTTATTAGTTTTACATAGTTTTACATAGTTTTATATAGTTTTATGTAGTTTTATATAGTTTTATGTTGTTTGATATAGTTTTATATAGTTTTATATAGTTTTATATAGTTTTATTAGTTTTATACAGTTTTATGTAGTTTTATATAGTTTTATAGAGTTTTATATAGTTTTATATAGTTTTGTTACATTTATATAGTTCTGTTAGTTTTATATAGTTTTTTACAGGTTTATATAGTTTTATATAGTTTTATATGGTTTCATATAGTTTTATATAGTTTTATATAGTTTTATATAGTTTTATATAGTTTTATATAGTTTTATATAGCTTTATATAGTGTTATATAGTGTTATATATTTTTATAGAGTTTTATATACTTTCATATAGTTTTATATAGTCTTATATAGTTTTATTAGTTTTATTAGTTTTATTAGTTTTATATAATTTTATATAGTTTTATATAGTCTCATATAGTTCTATAGAGTTTTATATAGGTTTATATAGTTTTGTTAGTTTTATATAGTCTTATATAGTTTTATTAGTTTTATTAGTTTTATATAGTTTTATATAGTTTTATATAGTTTTGTTGGTTTTGTATAGTTTTATATAGTTTTATATGGTTTTATATAGTTATATGTATTTTTATATAGTTTTATATAGTTTTATGCAGTTTTATATAGTTTTATATAGTATTATATAGTTTTATAGAGTTTTATATAGTTTTATATAGTTTTGTTAGTTTTAAATAGTTTTATATAGTTTTATATAGTACTATATAGTTTTATATAGCTTTATATAGGTTTATATAATTTTACATAGTTTTACTAAGTTTATATAGTTTTATATAGATATATTAGTTTTATTAGTTTATTATAGTTTTATATAGTTTTATATAGTTTCATATAGTTCTATAGAGTGTTATATAGGTTTATATAGTTTTGTTAGTTTCATATGGTTTTATATAGCTTTATTAGTTTTATATACTTTCATATAGTTTTATATAGTTTTATTAGTTTTATTAGTTTTATATAGTTTTATATAGTTTTATATAGGTTTATAAAGTTTTACATGGTTTTATATAGATTTATATATTTATATAGAGTTTTATATAGGTTTATATAGTTTTGTTAGTTTTATATAGTTTTTTATAGTTTTATATAGTTTTATATAGTTTTATTAGTTTTATATAGTTTTATATAGTTTTATATAGTTTTATACAGTTTTATATAGTTTTATATAGTTTTATATAGTGTTATATAGTTTTATATAGTTTTACATAGTTTTATATATTTTTATATAGTACTATATAGTTTTATATAGTTTTATATAGTGTTATATAGTTTTATATAGTATTATATAGTTTTACATAGTATTATATAGTTTTTTATAGTTTTACATAGTTTTATATAGGACTATATAGATTTATATAGTTTTATATAGTTTTATATTGTTTTATATAGCTTTATATAGTTTTATGTAGTTTTATAAAGATTTAAAAAGTTATATATAGTTTTATCAGATTTACATAGTTTTATATAGTTTTCATAGTTTTGTATAGTTTTATACAGTTTTAAATAGTTTTATAGAGTTTTATATAGTTTTATATAGTTTTATATAGTTTTATATAGTTTTACATAGTTTTATATAGTTTTATATAGTACTATATAGTTTTATATAGTTTTATATAGTTTTATATTGTTTGGTATAGTTTTATATAGTTTTATATAGTTTTATATGGTCTTATATAGTTTTATATAGTTTTATGTAGTTTTATATAGATTCATATAGTTATGTATCGTTTTATATAGTTTTATATAGTCTTATATGGTTTTATATAATTTTATGTGGTTTTATGTAGTTGTAAAGAGTTATGTATAGTTTTATATAGTTTTGATAGTTTTATATTGTTTTATATAGTTTTGTTAGTTTTATATAGTTTTATATAGTTTTATATAATTTTGTTAGTTTTGTATAGTTTTATATAGTTTCATATAGTTTTATATAGTTTTATATAGTTTTATATAGTTTTACATAGTTTTATATAGTTTTATATAGTTTTATATAGTTTTTTTTAGAGTTTTATATAGTTTTATATAGTTTTGTTAGTTTTATATAGACTGATATAATTTCATATAGTATTATATAATTTTATATAGTACTATATAGTTTTATATAGTTTTATTAGTTTTATTTGGTTTTATATAGTTTTATATAGTTTTATATAGGTTTGTTGGTTTTATATAGTTTTATGTAGTTTTATATAGTTTTATATAGTGTTTTAAATTTTTATATAGTTTTATATAGTTTTATATAGTTTTATATAGTTTTATATAGTACTATACAGTTTTATATAGTTTTATATAGTTTTATATAGTTTTATATAGTGTTTTAAATTTTTATATAGTTTTATATAGTTTTATATAGTTTTATATAGTACTATATAGTTTTATATAGTTTTATATAGTTTTATATAGTTTTATATAGTTTTATATAGTTTTATATGGTCTTATATAGTTTTATATAGTTTTATGTAGTTTTATATAGATTTATAAAGTTTTATATAGTTTTATTAGATTTACATTGTTTTATATAGTTTTATATAGTATTATATTGTTGTACATAGTTATATATAGTTTTATATTGTTTTATATAGCTTTATATAGTTTTATGTAGTTTTATAAAGATTTAAAAAGTTATATATAGTTTTATCAGATTTACATAGTTTTATATAGTTTTCATAGTTTTGTATAGTTTTATACAGTTTTAAATAGTTTTATAGAGTTTTATATAGTTTTATATAGTTTTATATAGTTTTATATAGTTTTACATAGTTTTATATAGTTTTATATAGTACTATATAGTTTTATATAGTTTTATATAGTTTTATATTGTTTGGTATAGTTTTATATAGTTTTATATAGTTTTATATGGTCTTATATAGTTTTATATAGTTTTATATAGTTTTGTTAGTTTTATATAGACTGATATAATTTCATATAGTATTATATAATTTTATATAGTACTATATAGTTTTATATAGTTTTATTAGTTTTATTTGGTTTTATATAGTTTTATATAGTTTTATATAGGTTTGTTGGTTTTATATAGTTTTATGTAGTTTTGCTAGTTTTATATTGATTGATATATTTTTATATAGTATTATATAGTTTTATCACTTTTATTTGGTTTTATGTAGTTTTTTTAGTTTTATTTGGTTTTATAGAGTTTCATTAGTTTTATTTTTTTTTATATAGTTTTATATAGTTTTATATAGTTTTGTTGGTTTTATATAGTTTTATATAGTTACATATAGTTTTATATAGTTTTATATAGTTTTATATACTTTTATAGTGTTTTATATGGTTTTATATACTTTTATAGAATTTTATATGGTTTTATATAGTTTTATAGTGTTTTTTATAGTTTTATATAGTTTTATTAGTTTTATATAGTTTTATATAGTTTTATATAGTTTTATATAGTTCTACAGAGTTTTATATAGGTTTATATAGTTTTGATAGTTTTATATAGTTCTACAGAGTTTTATATAGGGTTATATAGTTTTGTTAGTTTTATATAGTTTTATATAGTATTATACAGTTTTATATAGTTTTATATAGTTTTATATAGTTTTACATAGTTTTATATAGTTTTATATAGTTTTATTAGTTTTATATAGTTTTATATAGTACTATATAGTTTTATATAGTTTTATTAGTTTTATATAGATTTGTTAGTTTTAAATAGTTTTATATAGTATTATACAGTTTTATATAGTTTTATATAGTTTTATTAGTTTTATATAGTTTTATATAGTATTATACAGTATTATATACTTTCATATATTTTTACATAGTTTTATATAGTTTTATATAGTTTTATATAATTTTATATAGTTTTGTTAGTTTTATATAGTTTTATATAGTTTTGTTAGTTTTATATAGTTTTATATAGTGTTATATAGTTTTATAGAGTTTAATATAGTTTTGTATAGTTTTATATAGTTTTATATTGTTTTATTAGTATTATTTGGTCTTATATAGTTTTATATAGTTTTATATAGTTTTGTTAGTTTTATATAGACTGATATAATTTTATATAGTATTATATAGTTTTATATAGTACTATATAGTTTTATATAGTTTTATTAAATTTATTTGGTTTTATATAGTTTTATATAGTTTTATATAGCTTTGTTGGTTTTATACAGTTATGTGTAGTTTTGCTAGTTTTATATTGATTGATATAATTTTATATAGTATTATATAGTTTTATATAGTTTTATATAGATTTATATAGTTTTATATTGTTTTATTAGTTTTATATAGTTTTATACAGTTTTATATAGTTTTATATAGTTTTATATAGTTTTGTTAGTTTTATATAGTTTTATATAGATTTATACAGTTATATATAGTTTTATATAATTTTATTAGTTTTATATAGTTTTATATAGTTTTATTAGTTTTATATAGTTTTGTGTAGTTTTGCTAGTTTTATATTGATTGATATAATTTTATATAGTGTTATATAGTTTTATATAGTTTTAAATATTTTTATAGAGTTTTATATAGTTTTGTTAGTTTTATATAGTTTTATATAGTTTTATATAGTTTAATATAGTTTTATATAGTTTTCTATAATACTATATAGTTTTATATAATTTTATATAGTTTTATATAATTTTAAATAGCTTTATATAGTTTTATAGAGTTTTATATAGTTTTATATAGTTTTATATAGTTTTATAGAGTTGTAAATACTTTTGTTAGTTTTGTATAGTTTTATATAGTTTTGTTAGTTTTATATAGTTTTATATAGTGTTATATAGTTTTATAGAGTTTAATATAGTTTTGTATAGTTTTATATAGTTTTATATTGTTTTATTAGTATTATTTGGCTTTATATAGTTTTATATAGTTTTATATAGTTTTGTTAGTTTTATATAGACTGATATAATTTTATATAGTATTATATAGTTTTATATAGTACTATATAGTTTTATATAGTTTTATTAGATTTATTTGGTTTTATATAGTTTTATATAGTTTTATATAGCTTTGTTGGTTTTATACAGTTTTGTGTAGTTTTGCTAGTTTTATATTGATTGATATAATTTTATATAGTATTATATAGTTTTATATAGTTTTATATAGATTTATATAGTTTTATACAGTTATATATAGTTTTATATAGTTTTATATAGTTTTATTAGTTTTATATAGTTTTATATAGTTTTATATAGTTTTGTTAGTTTTACATAGTTTTACATAGTTTTACATAGTTTTATATAGTTTTATATAGTTTTGTTAGTTTTATATAGTTTTATATAGTTTTATATAGTTTTGTTAGTTTTATATAGTTTTATATAGTTTTATATAGTTTTATATAGTTTTATATAGTTTTACATAGTGTTTTATAGTTTTCTAGAGTTTTATATAGTTTTATATAGTTTTGTTAGTTTAATATAGTTTTATATAGTTTTATACAGTTTTGTTAGTTTTGTATAGTTTTATATAGTTTTAAATATTTTTACAGAGTTTTATATAGTTTTGTTAGTTTTATATAGTTTTATATAGTTTTATATAGTTTAATATAGTTTTATATAGTTTTCTATAATACTATATAGTTTTATATAATTTTATATAGTTTTATATAATTTTAAATAGCTTTATATAGTTTTATAGAGTTTTATATAGTTTTATATAGTTTTATATAGTTTTGTTAGTTTTATATAGTTATATATTGTTTTATATAGTTTAATATAGTTTTATATAGTTTTATATAGTTTTATATAGTTTTATATAGTTTTATATAGTACTATATAGTTTAATATAGTTTTATATAGTTTTATATAATTTTATATAGTTTTATATAGTTTTATATAGTTTTATATAGTTTTATATAGTTTTGTATAGTTTTATTAGTTGTTTATTGTTTTATATAGGGTTGTATAGTTTTATACAATTTTATGTAGTTTTATATAGTTCTATATAGTTTTATACATTTTTATACTGTTATATATAGTTTTATATTGTTTTATATAGTTTTATATTGTTTTATATAGCTTTATATAGTTTTACACAGTTTTATATAGTTTTATATAGTTTCATACAGTTTTATTAGTTTTATATAGTGCTATATAGTTTTATTCATTTTTATACTGTTTTATATAGTTTTATATAGTTTTATTTAGTTTTACATAGTTTTATATAGTTTCATATCTTTATATAGAGTTTTGTATAGATTTATATAGTTTTTTATAGTTTTATATAGTTTTGTTAGTTTTATATAGTTTTATATAGTTTTATATAGTTTTATATAGTTTTGTTAGTTTTATATGGTTTTATATAGTTTTATAAGTTGTTTATTGTTTTATATAGGGTTGTATAGTTTTATACAGTTTTGCGTAGTTTTATATAGTTCTATATAGTTTTATATATTTTTATACTGTTTTATATAGTTTTATATTGTTTTATATAGTTTTATATTGTTTTATATAGCTTTATATAGTTTTATGTAGTTTTATAAAGATTTAAAAAGTTATATATAGTTTTATCAGATTTACATAGTTCTATATAGTTTTCATAGTTTAGTATAGTTTTATACAGTTTTAAATAGTTTTATAGAGTTTTATATAGTTTTATATAGTTTTATATAGTTTTATATAGTTCTATATAGTTTTATATGGTCTTATATAGTTTTATATAGTTTTATGTAGTTTTATATAGATTCATATAGTTTTGTATCGTTTCATATAGTTTTATATAGTTTTATATGGTTTTATATAATTTTATGTGGTTTTATGTAGTTTTAAAGAGTTATGTATAGTTTTATATAGTTTTGTTAGTTTTATATAGTTTTATATAGTTTTATATAATTTTGTTAGTTTTGTATAGTTTTATATAGTTTCATATAGTTTTATATAGTTTTATATAGTTTTATATAGTATTATACAGTATTATATACTTTCATATATTTTTACATAGTTTTATATAGTTTTATATAGTTTTATATAATTTTATATAGTTTTGTTAGTTTTATATAGTTTTATATAGTTTTGTTAGTTTTATATAGTTTTATATATTGTTATATAGTTTTATAGAGTTTAATATAGTTTTGTATAGTTTTATATAGTTTTATGTTGTTTTATTAGTATTATTTGGTCTTATATAGTTTTATATAGTTTTATATAGTTTTGTTAGTTTTATATAGACTGATATAATTTTATATAGTACTATATAGTTTTATATAGTTTTATATAGATTTATATAGTTTTATATTGTTTTATTAGTTTTATATAGTTTTATATAGTTTTATATAGCTTTGTTGGTTTTATACAGTTTTGTGTAGTTTTGCTAGTTTTATATTGATTGATATAATTTTATTTAGTATTATATAGTTTTATATAGTTTTATATAGATTTATATAGTTTTATATAGTTTTATTAGTTTTATATAGTTTTATACAGTTTTATATAGTTTTATATAGTTTTGTTAGTTTTATATAGTTTTATATAGTTTTATACAGTTATATATAGTTTTATATAATTTTATTAGTTTTATATAGTTTTATATAGTTTTATATAGCTTTGTTGGTTTTATACAGTTTTGTGTAGTTTTGCTAGTTTTATATTGATTGATATAATTTTATATAGTGTTATATAGTTTTATATAGTTTTATATAGATTTATATAGTTTTATATAGTTTTATTAGTTTTATATAGTTTTATACAGTTTTATATAGTTTTATATAGTTTTGTTAGTTTTATATAGTTTTATATAGTTTTATACAGTTATATATAGTTTTATATAATTTTATTAGTTTTATATAGTTTTATATAGTTTTATATAGTTTTACAGAGTTGTAAATACTTTTGTTAGTTTTGTACAGTTTTATATAGTTTTGTTAGTTTTATATAGTTTTATATAGTGTTATATAGTTTTATAGAGTTTAATATAGTTTTGTATAGTTTTATATAGTTTTATATTGTTTTATTAGTATTATTTGGCTTTATATAGTTTTATATAGTTTTATATAGTTTTGTTAGTTTTATATAGACTGATATAATTTTATATAGTATTATATAGTTTTATATAGTACTATATAGTTTTATATAGTTTTATTAGTTTTATATAGTTTTATACAGTTTTATATAGTTTTATATAGTTTTGTTAGTTTTATATAGTTTTATATAGTTTTATACAGTTATATATAGTTTTATATAATTTTATTAGTTTTATATAGTTTTATATAGTTTTATATAGCTTTGTTGGTTTTATACAGTTTTGTGTAGTTTTGCTAGTTTTATATTGATTGATATAATTTTATATAGTGTTATATAGTTTTATATAGTTTTATATAGATTTATATAGTTTTATATAGTTTTATTAGTTTTATATAGTTTTATACAGTTTTATATAGTTTTATATAGTTTTGTTAGTTTTATATAGTTTTATATAGTTTTATACAGTTATATATAGTTTTATATAATTTTATTAGTTTTATATAGTTTTATATAGTTTTATATAGTTTTACAGAGTTGTAAATACTTTTGTTAGTTTTGTATAGTTTTATATAGTTTTGTTAGTTTTATATAGTTTTATATAGTGTTATATAGTTTTATAGAGTTTAATATAGTTTTGTATAGTTTTATATAGTTTTATATTGTTTTATTAGTATTATTTGGCTTTATATAGTTTTATATAGTATTATATAGTTTTGTTAGTTTTATATAGACTGATATAATTTTATATAGTATTATATAGTTTTATATAGTACTATATAGTTTTATATAGTTTTATATAGTACTATATAGTTTTATATAGTTTTATTAGATTTATTTGGTTTTATATAGTTTTATATAGTTTTATATAGCTTTGTTGGCTTTATACAGTTTTGTGTAGTTTTGCTAGTTTTATATTGATTGATATAATTTTATATAGTATTATATAGTTTTATATAGTTTTATATAGATTTATATAGTTTTATATTGTTTTTATTAGTTTTATATAGTTTTATACAGTTTTATATAGTTTTATATAGTTTTATATAGTTTTTGTTAGTTTTATATAGTTTTATATAGTTTTATACAGTTATATATAGTTTTATATAATTTTATTAGTTTTATATAGTTTTATATAGTTTTATTAGTTTTATATAGTTTTATATAGTTTTATATAGTTTTGTTAGTTTTACATAGTTTTACATAGTTTTATATAGTTTTATATAGTTTTGTTAGTTTTATATAGTTTTATATAGTTCTATATAGTTTTATATAATTTTATATAGTTTTACATAGTGTTATATAGTTTTCTAGAGTTTTATATAGTTTTATATAGTTTTGTTAGTTTAATATAGTTTTATATAGTTTTATACAGTTTTGTTAGTTTTGTATAGTTTTATTTAGTTTTAAATATTTTTATAGAGTTTTATATAGTTTTGTTAGTTTTATATAGTTTTATATAGTTTTATATAGTTTAATATAGTTTTATATAGTTTTCTATAATACTATATAGTTTTATATAATTTTATATAGTTTTATATAATTTTAAATAGCTTTATATAGTTTTATAGAGTTTTATATAGTTTTATATAGTTTTAAATAGTTTTGTTAGTTGTATATAGTTATATATTGTTTTATATAGTTTAATATAGTTTTATATAGTTTTATATAGTTTTATATAGTTTTATATAGTTTTATATAGTACTATATAGTTTAATATAGTTTTATATAGTTTTATATAATTTTATATAGTTTTATATAGTTTTATATTGTTTTATATAGTTTTATATAGTTTTGTATAGTTTTATTAGTTGTTTATTGTTTTATATAGGGTTGTATAGTTTTATACAATTTTATGTAGTTTTATATAGTTCTATATAGTTTTATACATTTTTATACTATTTTATATAGTTTTATATTGTTTTATATAGTTTTATATTGTTTTATATAGCTTTATATAGTTTTACACAGTGTTATATAGTTTTATATAGTTTCATACAGTTTTATTAGTTTTATATAGTTCTATATAGTTTTATTCATTTTTATACTGTTTTATATAGTTTTATATAGTTTTATTTAGTTTTACATAGTTTTATATAGTTTTATATCTTTATATAGAGTTTTGTATAGATTTATATAGTTTTTTATAGTTTTATATAGTTTTGTTAGTTTTATATAGTTTTATATAGTTTTATATAGTTTTATATAGTTTTGTTAGTTTTATATAGACTGATATAATTTTATATAGTATCATATAGTTTTATATAGTACTATATAGTTTTATATAGTTTTATTAGTTTTATATAGTTTTATACAGTTTTATATAGTTTTATATAGTTTTGTTAGTTTTATATAGTTTTATATAGTTTTATACAGTTATATATAGTTTTATATAATTTTATTAGTTTTATATAGTTTTATATAGTTTTATATAGCTTTGTTGGTTTTATACAGTTTTGTGTAGTTTTGCTAGTTTTATATTGATTGATATAATTTTATATAGTGTTATATAGTTTTATATAGTTTTATATAGATTTATATAGTTTTATATAGTTTTATTAGTTTTATATAGTTTTATACAGTTTTATATAGTTTTATATAGTTTTGTTAGTTTTATATAGTTTTATATAGTTTTATACAGTTATATATAGTTTTATATAATTTTATTAGTTTTATATAGTTTTATATAGTTTTATATAGTTTTACAGAGTTGTAAATACTTTTGTTAGTTTTGTATAGTTTTATATAGTTTTTTTAGTTTTATATAGTTTTATATAGTGTTATATAGTTTTATAGAGTTTAATATAGTTTTGTATAGTTTTATATAGTTTTATATTGTTTTATTATTATTATTTGGCTTTATATAGTTTTATATAGTATTATATAGTTTTGTTAGTTTTATATAGACTGATATAATTTTATATAGTATTATATAGTTTTATATAGTACTATATAGTTTTATATAGTTTTATATAGTACTATATAGTTTTATATAGTTTCATTAGATTTATTTGGTTTTATATAGTTTTATATAGTTTTATATAGCTTTGTTGGCTTTATACAGTTTTGTGTAGTTTTGCTAGTTTTATATTGATTGATATAATTTTATATAGTATTATATAGTTTTATATAGTTTTATATAGATTTATATAGTTTTATATTGTTTTATTAGTTTTATATAGTTTTATACAGTTTTATATAGTTTTATATAGTTTTATATAGTTTTGTTAGTTTTATATAGTTTTATATAGTTTTTATACAGTTATATATAGTTTTATATA